>NW_010359379.1:50235-99130 GCF_000414095.1 Morus notabilis | reverse complement strand
TTTTTTAATTTGGGATTATTAAAATGACATGTTAAAGCTCTTATTGATGGATGAAATGGAGTGCAAAGTTGCTTTGTTCATTGTTTAACTACAATTATACATCTTCAAGAGATTCATTTAACTGACCGTGAAATTTGTCATTCTGAATCATTTTAATTGAAACAGCTCAAAGTGCCCGATTTCCAAAGTGTGGTTATATTTGGAGAGGACTTAATTCAATCATTGCAAAGTGTTGTCTCCTGAAGAACATGAACACGGTGAACTTATGTTAGAGTTATTGGCTCTTTATCTGAGCCCCACATCAGTTTTGAACTTTCTCTGTCTTCTATAAGTTATAAATATTAGCTCAATTTGTCACTCTTATCATTGTTATTATCCTAATTCTGTTGTTTTCCTTCTTAAGAGGTGGAGAAGCCTTCAAACACTAAATGTTGGTGCGATAGTTTAAATGTGTTAATATTTTCCAAATGTATCAATAACATTTTGTCCATCTTGGAAAAGTGTAAGACTATAAAAGCTTATAATATATAAAATTGTGTCTTGTAAAGCAAATGGAGACGACGGAGAGGATTTACTGCATTGTGCATGTGGAGTGATGAAGCACTAGTGCTGTTCATTAAAGCGTGATGGACAAAGTACATTCATGTGCTATAAATGTCGAAGTGATTTGTTTTGTGCCATTTGAGAGCAAGACAATATTATTGAACATTTTTTTTTTTTGCCTTATATGTTAGTTTTACATGTCACTGAGTCTTTGAAAAAACTCTTGGTGTCATATTTGGATGTACTTTTGGCACACTTGAAGAATAATCTAATTTTCTGTTAAATTTGAAAGAATTTCGACCTTGTTAATGACAAATCATTTTCCTACTTAACATATATTAGTTCTTTGAAATGATGCTTAAAGTGTCATTAGCATTTACATGGTAGAATTCTCCAGAATCATGTGCAAAGAAAGAGGTATATATGCCAAAACAGAGAGACATCCATATATATATATATATATATATATATACTCAGTTCAGTATTCACGATGCAAAGACTGCAAAATGCTAACCTCAGAGATTACCTTCGACGCTAGAAATACTAATTATAGATGTTGAGACTTCAATACGATTTAGTTGTCTTCATGTTCTTCCTTCCTTGCTCTACGAGTACTTTTTGCCAGAATTGCAACATGTTTCTTAGCCCCCATGAATTTGCATTTGAGGGGTTGCTTTGGAGTTCCCCGTTTGGAACGCCGAGGATGAGTTCAATGTTCGAGCCTCTAAGGGCATTCAAAAAGAAAAATTATTTCATTTTTATAGTGGTGGATAAGGCCAACTAATCTATTCAAGATGGTTTCATCAATTGTAGTTAGATAAAGTTAGGATAGTAATTAGCACTGATCAACAAACTCTAATGTGCGCAAGAATTATAAGCCATAAAAAAGGGGAGTACTGCTAAAGAACTCAACTTCGGAAGTTTGCATATTAATCCTAAAATTTGGTACACATGTGACGATTATGATGAGATTGGTGAATTTTCTCTACCCAAGCAAGGACATCAAGCGTGAATTTGCATTTGACTCACTTATGAAAGCCTTGAAACTGCTTACGGCCAATTTCAAACACAAATACACAATTTTAAGTTTCCTATCGAATCGAAAATTGCATATGAACTAATTCCAAGACACCTTTTTTAGTCACTTTGTTTTTTTTTTTTTTTAAAAGAAAAAAAAAGAAAAATGAGTCACTTTTGTTTTGCTTTGCTTTTTTTTGTTTTGTTTTTGTTTTTTTAATTAGAAGAGTAGGCAATGGAATCAGAAGTTAGTCTTGTAGCAACATACCAGTTTTTAACATTAACCCTAACTTAGAAGGCAACACAAGATTTGGACAATACCAAAATAATTGGATGTACTACTTTTACTTAGCTTTAAAATGTCCTAAAATTAATTTCTTAAACATCTTTACTAGTGAATCTCAAGGAATTAGCTTTTTATTTCATAACTTGTAACCACAAAACAGAATATCGGCATAATTATATAATTCTGTCTATTATCTATTATCTATCTATTTCGAGGTCTCCTTTTGTATTATTCCATTTATTTTATCTAAATTATTTTGTCCATTTATTTTGTCTAAATTATTTTGTCTTGTAGTGCTTTAACTTTTTTTTTATTCATCTTCTTTTTTTTTCCCTCTCTAAAAACTTTCATACTTTAGACTGCAATAAAGTAATATACTTTTTCTTTTTCATTTATATCCACTTTAATAATTTTTGTTAAGTATGTCCATACATGAATAATTTTTTACAACCCATAAAATATTTTTTTAGATATGCTCTTCATACATTCATTGTTTTCCCAGTTGCTCCACTAATTTATTTTTTCAACAAATGTGCCCCTACATACGCATCATTTTCTTGCCATATATTTTTGTAATTATTATTATTATTTTTTTTTTTGATAAAGGGAAAAATTTCGTTACCACAAGGAATGAATTACAAATTCAAAATAAAGTCGCACATGGCCCCCAATGCAATGAAATTCGACCCAAACGACTAGATCCACCAGTAAAATAATGATAGTATAAGGCCAAATACAAATGCCGACACTCAATGGGGAAAAGTCCGATCGACACATAAAAATCGAGCATGACCAAAGCTCATTAAAAAAGATCAAAATAATAGATAGATTAAACTAGTCAATCGAAACTAATCTCCAATTCGCAGGGACATAAGCAATACGGTATAGAGAAACCTCTAAGCAGACCTTAACTCCCACACCATCAGGAAACACCTGGAACGGATGAGACACACAAATCAAGCCAGAAGGTGGGAAAACTACCTCTGCTATTACAAAACAACATTTAAAGTATGGAGAAAACAATGTCGCCACACTACTATTACAAACTAAAACATACCCAAAAACTAAAAGAAAGCCCAAAGACTCATTATCACAAGCATTCGATGATGGCGCGGTCGGCGAGAGGATCATGAGGGAAGGAAGAAGGCTTCGAGAGGCAAGCGACGTAGCCGGATATCGAAACGCAGTGAGGAATCCGCATGCGCCAACGGCGCCCATCTCCATAGACGACACTAGCCTTGCCAAAAGAAACCCGCCGCCAAAAAATGCCTCCTAAATGTCCCGTTTATAATCTCCACTAGAAGTTAAATCCGGCATAATCAAGCCACCCCACGAAACACTACTACTACCATAGAAAAGCCCTTGACGAGATAAGTTTAGGGATTAATTTTTAAGGCGGAGGTCCAACGCACCCAAAAGCCGTGCCAGAACTCCGGCCAACACCTAAACTTTCTCTCTCACTCATTCCCGTTCTCTCTCTTAACACTCCGCAATTGTGATGGGAAGCCCTTGACGAGATAAGTTTAGGGATTAATTTTTAAGGCGGAGGTCCAACGCATCCAAAAGCCGTTTCAGAACTCCGGCCAACACCTAAACTTTCTCTCTCACTCATTCCCGTTCTCTCTCTTAACACTCCGCAATTGTGATGGGACGTTTTTTTTTTCTGTAATTAGTTTTGTATTTAACTGGTTCTCATTAAAATATGTTTTACCCATTACATGCACTTTATCTTACATCTTATCTTGTCTTATCTTACATATAGCAGGGAAATAGATAGTGAGTTCGATGTCCTATTATCCATGCTTTCATTTCCTCTTCTTCGTCCTCCACTGTTTCGTTTGTTTCCTTCTGTTTTTTTTTTCCTCCTTTATTGCTTTTGTCATTTGATATTTTGTTTCTTTTCTTCGCCTCATCCCTCCTTTTCTTTTCTTATTTTGTATTTTAAAATGTCTAATTTCATTTTTCTTTTTCATCTTTTTTTTTTCTCTTTTCGCCAAAAATTCCTCTATTTTTACAGCGTAATTTTTTAGAATACTGTTTTTTCAATGCTTTGCTCCTGTTGAAATAACTTTCTCTACTTCTACTTTGGTTCTCTTTTTGCCAAAGGTTCTTCTATAATTAAATTCTTATATGTTTTTTAACTTTTTTTTTCTCACTTGCTCCTTTCAACTTTACTAATTTGTTCATATTGAGGTAATTTTAAATTGTTTTTTTCCCTTTCCTTGCTCCTATTAAAGTAATTTATTTTATATGTATCTCTACTTATTTTTTATTTCTTTATTTTTGTTCAAAAGCTCTTCTAAAGTTTAATTCTTTTTTATGCATTTCTTTTAAATATTTTTTTCCTCGACTATTCTATTAAAAATATATATTTTTTAAATATATCCCTACCTAATTTTTTCTCATGTAATTCTTGTTATTTTAAAAGTGATTCATATAAATATATTAGTGTTAACTTTAAAAGTGATTCATATGAATATATTAGTGTTAACTGTATGTCAAGAACCAAATAAAATGTCTATTGTTAAATAAATTAAGAAATTAATAACACCGTAATCAAAACTTAACACGTATATAAAAGTTATAAAATTACTCATCACGTGTGTAGCATGTGACACTCAACTATGATATTATAAAATGAGAAATTCTATAGCGAAAACTAATGAGAAATTAGTTAACAAAAAACCTGATCTTGAAGTCAAGTTCATTATAGGAAAATAATGAAAAAAGAATGAACACAAATGTTAAACATGAGTTGTAGCTTATGCCTAAAGATGATAATTTTATCTGTTAACTCATTAATATGCGGGGAATTGCATTAAACGGGGTAGAAAAAATTTGTTTTAAGCGGATTCAGGTTGTAAACGCGTTAAAATTTTAACCCGTCAGGAGATCGCATGGCTAAAATGGATTTAAAAGTCCTCGATCCTATTCCCCCTTTTACCGGCCCCATTTAATTATATCCTATTTTTAAGCTAATATATTATGTATAATATGCTATAATATATAATTTTGAGTATAATATATTACTTAATATATAAGAAAATCTAAAACTACTTTTCTTTTATTTTTAACTTAATGTTTTGTATGGTTGTATTGATTATTTATTTATTTTACAATGAAAATAACGCAACAGATAAGTGAAACAACACGAGTACCCTAAATTTGTGATGGGAAAACATGTCTCGTACTTTATCAACATATGCATATTAATAGAGTGGGGATAGTGAGTGTTTTTATTTGCGAGATGAATTGGCGATAAGACCACTCTGCTCTGTTGCCACGTGTATGCGGATTTAAGTAATGCAAAAAAAAAAAAAAAAGAGTTATTGCTTTGTCTCAAGATTTCACCCCCTCCCCTCGAAAAAAAATCTCGTTAGAAGGGGAAACAAAAAGAGTAGCGAGTGAAAGTAGAGCATTTTATTGTAAAAAGTACAGAGAATCCGGTCCTAAAAATAAACAAAAGTGAAAAAAGCATGACACGTAATGTAGAAAGAAATATAAAAAGCTTTCAATTAACGAAATGTAAAATACCTTCAATTTTCAACGAGACGCCTACCAATCTAAGAGCAATTCATGTTACAATTGTAAATTTTATTTTTGAGTGTAAATAAATACTCTTTAATATAATTATATTTATTGTATTAAATTTTTTAAATTTTATAATTAGTGGTAAATTTGTTATTAAATTTAATATTTAATTGCTTTTAGTTGACGTGGAGCAAAATTGTAATTCAAAACTAGAGTTACCTTTTGTTATTATTTTTGAATTTTGAATACGTCTTGCCCACACCGGGCCTTGTTCGTTTCGCTGATTCGAGTTTAGAATTCGAGTTTTGTTACAGTAAAAAATTCTCACAAATAATCACATTTAACTTTTTTGTCACAGTAAAAAGCTCTCACATATAATCACATCTCAACTCAAATTCTAAACTCGAATCAGCGAAACGAACGAGGAAAAGCAATATATTTTCTCCCAAAACAAGCAAATGCATCTGACGTGGCACCACTGCATGCGTGGGTCCATTTCCCGTGACTATACTTTCACACGTGGAGACTCTCTTATTGTGATGAGTCATCCAGTCATAAAGCATCGCATCTGGGCCCCAGTTTTATAAGCTAAACTCTTTTTTGCTACAGTAAAAAGCTCTCACACAAAATCACATCTCAACTCGAATTACAAACTCGAATCAGCGAAGTGAACGGGCCCTAAGTAATGATTTAAATTGTGGATGTAAAAAAAAATATTATAATAAAAAATTAAATTTAAAGTTATATGAAAAAAATACGGTAGTAATTTGAGTAATGAAGTGATAAAAAAAAAAAAAAAAACAATACTGAATTCTATTTCGTCTTTTCTCTTAATCAGTCAACTCTTTTTAGTATCTTGGTCGCTAAGTTTGAGCCGTGCTCTGCTACTTTCTTGTCACCCAATCAACAACCATCAAGTCTGTACATCTACGGTTGAGATTTTCTGATTAAAAAAAGAAAGAATATTACTGAACGGGGACCCACAGCAGTGGCATAATTGGTAATTTATTTAGAAACAAAGTGTGTTTGCTAAGAAGAAAGGCCACTGCCCTTCTCACTTGTCGTCGTGATCAATGTTGATCTCTTCTTTTTATCAACAAAAAACAAAAAAAATAGAGATGTTGATCTCTTCTTCACGAAGAGCGCGAAGCCACCAAGCCAAAATTCTCTCGCTCTAACATATGCGTGTACAAAATAATATTATATTTTCATTCGATCTCTATATCTATCTCCAAAAGGAAAATCTAACGCCCAATTTGGTAATTGAAGCCGAGCCGCAGCCAGTTAAGCGAGCCAAACTTCTCATTTCATTTCTCGTTTCCGAGCGATAAAAATCTAAAAAATTACTCCAGTTTTAACTTTTAAGTGAATAACACGCTTGTCCTTATATGTCTTGATAAATCTATAAAAAATATTCTACAGAGCTTTAAAAGAGTTGAAAAATAACCATTCAACTTGTTAAAGTTTCTGAAATACCAAATGTGCCAGTTAGTGCTAGCCCAGTTCGCAAGGAATTGGTGGGTTAAAGGTAGACATCTTAAACTTGAATCATTCGAGTACTTAGATTGTATAAAAAAAAATTATCAAAAATGTCCTGAGTTATTTTTATAATTCATTTGAATATTATGCTAACCATTAATCATTTAAAATCAAACAAAATTTTTTAAAACTAAAAATTAGAAAGTTAAAAACAAAGAATGATCTATGATCTTTCTCTCGTTTTTTATTAGCTAGATGACATGTTTAGGCCCCGTTCACTTCGCTGATTCGAGTTTAGAATTCGAGTTTTTCTACAGTAAAAAGCTCTCACAAACAATTACATCTAACTTTTTTGCTACAGTAAAAAGCTCTCACATAAAATCACATATCAACTCGAATTCTAAACTCGAATCAGCGAAGTTAACGAGGCTGTGTATGAGCTAAAACGCCAAAGGCCAAAAAGGAGGGTGAAAATAGACCGGATGGTGTGGTGTGAGAAAATGGATGTCGATAAGTCGGGATCTAGTGTGTTGAAGTACTAGTGTGTTTGAAAGATGGCAGCTCGAGATCCAATGTGAGGTAGAACCAGTCTGATAATTTCAAATTCGACAAGTTGTATTCAAAAGAGATGAGTATGATATTCATATGATTAGATCAATCTATTCTGATAAGTGTTAGATTTTTTTTTAAAAATCTGAATTTATGTTCTTAAAATTTTTAATTCTTTTTCCTGAGTTTAGTCTTTTGATTTATTAATATAAAGATATTGTTTAAATATTGACTATTAAGGATATTTATGTTATTTTCAACAATCTGATTAGTTCATGGGTTATATTTTAACCATTTTATAAAATTTGTGGAATAATTTTGGGATAAATTTTAAAATTTAGAAGGTACTTTTTGGAATATCAACAACATAAAGCCTCAAATTTTGAGATAATTTAAAACTTAGAAAATATTTTTTAAATTATCAACATTATAAAGCAAACGTGGATTTAACAAAACCTTAAGGTTTTAAGATTTTCCCTTTCCTTTTTTTGTAGAATTAATTATAAAAGTTTCCTCGACTATATCCCTCTCTACTTCTAATTTTTAAAGTGTAATATTAATTCCCCAAACATATAAATTATTAACAAAAAAATATATATTGAGGTTTTCTAATGAAAAATAACACATAATTGACATACGGTACAATATTATATGAGTTTTGATAACTTTATCTATGTCTAAAAATAATTTAAATTGAATTAAAATTTGATGTAATTTAAAATTTGTAAGTGAAAAAATAAACTCAAAATATTTAAAAATAAAAATCTCTCATTTCAATTTCATGTGACTGCACCAAGAGGAGCTAACAAAGTAATTCTCTCCATGAAATGAAGCAACGATCCTCATTCTTTATTCTGTTAAAAATCCTTTTTCCGTTAATATTTCATAGACGAGGGAATAAATATATTATGTTTGGAAAATAAATATTGTTACTAGGGTTATAAATAGTTTAGGGAATTATTCGTTTTTTAATTTCTTTGAATAGATCTGCTCAAGCCTGACTGATAAAGCCGCCGCCGATGCCCGGGTGCGTGCGTCTCTAAGAAAGCCGAGTCTTTCTCTCCATTTATTTAATATTAATATTATTATTATTATTTATTGCTTTAACTCTATTTCTCTTTCTTTTCTCTCTTCACTCACCCCCTTTTAAAAATACCTCGTTTGCTCTCTCCATCCATCGTATCGTCTTGACTTTCCCTCACTTTCTCGCTCTCCAAACAGGTTGCGATTTTTCCCAGGTAGCGGCAATTCCGCGTCCATGGATCCCGACGTCGTCGAAATCCCGCCTCCGGTACCCCGGCCGCCGAGAATGCTCAAACACAAAGAGGTTAACTCGGCGATCCTTTTTTTTTTTTTCTGCCCCTTTAATTTCTCGATTAATTTGTTCAATTTCCCATTTCTCTCAAAGATTGAATCTTTTATCAGGCTCGATCGCTGAAATGAACTGAAATTAGTCTTTTAAGCGAATTTTTCATTTTTTTTTGTCTACTTATTTAAAGCTGATTGTTTTGATTGATGTTTTCCTGGGTCACATTCATGTCGCTTGTAGGTTGGAATTGAATTCACATTAATCAGATTTTGGTAAAGTCGGGATTCTCTGATTGGGAATGTTGTTAAGTAAATATTGTTTGTTTTACATAGGCTGATGCTTGAATTGCCTACTTTTGCTACAAGCGCACACATATCTGGCGGTATATCGAATTTTAGTTTGTCTATTATTAGGTTTCTGATTCATTCTGGTTATGGGAAATTTCATGTTTGTGATACATTTTAGAGGGTATTAGAAAAGGGGATGTTTTTGAGACTTTATTCTGCATTTTTATGCTAACGAATTCCGCCAAGGATATTGTCAGGATGTCTAATTATCCTTTTGTCCATAGTGTAAAAGGGTTAATGTACTCTTTTTCCTTTCTAGAGTTTTTCCTCATTGGTTTATTTATTTTTTCTTTTTGAAAGAAAAAAGAGGCGCGGGGTTTTTTCTTTTTTCTTTGTGAATTGTTCTTTGCTTAGGTTGTTTCATCTGGTTGCTTCTGTTTCTCTGTCTTCAGAACTGTTTTGCTTTTCCCTTTACGATACTCATCGTATTACTTTGTTTTTATTTCTTTCACAATAGTACAATAGTTGAGTGAACATCCTGATATGGGATATAGTTGCTAGCGGGTTGCCAATCTAGTCGGGATATTCTAGCCTCTTTGTTTTCTCTCTCCATTAAACAAAAAAAGTTAGAAATTTGGTTTTGTGTCGCTCGATTATTGTGAATGGATTATGTTTATGACATGATCATTGACCTATCTTCCTCGTTATTTCCTTCCACAGTTCTATTTTGTTCAGAATATTTAGCCTTGGCCCATATGCTAATCAATCAACGTGGTAGAATAAATAATGTAGGTCACATTGGAAAGGATTGAAATGCGTTCTATCCTGTTTTGCATTATTAGCTAGTTCTCTAGCTTTTAAAACCTTTTGGGACAAGTTATGCTGATCCTTATTTCCTGACGGTGCGCAAGAAATCTCTTAGTTATGTCCGTTGCTGATGTCTATTGTCTTAGTATTGTGGAGCTGGTGAATATTTGGGCATAGAACTTGGGTTTCCAATGGATAATAAGTACATTTTAATACACATATGATGTGTTTCTTTTTTTCTTTTTTTCCTTCTGGAACATCTAATTGTCTGTCATCTGCAATGAAACATTCTTTACTTGGAAAATCTCCAGTTCGTCAAGTGCTTTTATATGCTAGAGTTTCTCTATTCCATAGGGGAAAGTGCGAGTTCTTGGCCGGTGATAGGCTATATTGGTTCTATTGCATTCACAATAAATTAAATTAGAAAGATGTGATAGGCTATATTGGTTCTACTCCATTCACAATAAATTAAATTGGAAAGATGTAATAGGAAGATTATTTTATTTTGTTCTGGATTTGAAGACACCTTATCCTATTGTACCTGTAATTATTTTTCATCAATAAAGGCGTTTCTTATTAAAAAAATAAAAAATTAAGAAAATAAAAATCAATCAAACTAAGAATTTTAGGAAAAACACAATTGATAGATGCATTCTAATAATTTTAGTTCCTTTCAAAATGAGTATTACTGGAAAAATAACTCATGATTGTACCGTTTCATCTTCTGATATTGTTGGTGTTGTATTTTCCTCCTCAAAGTTTTTGAACATCTGGTTAGAAGATTCATGTGTTGTCAATCAGTGTAAGCTTAACTTGTCTTCATTTTTTCCTAGGTTATGCGGCATGATCTAATTGAACTTGATCAAGAGGAAGATAGTGTTGACCTCATGCTATTTGGCGAGGTAGATGAGAAAAATGTTAAAGGAAAGGCAATAAAATTTATTGCTGATGAATACAATGATCATTCAGTTGAGGTTGGTGATTAACTTAAATGAAAACCTACTCATTTGTATCTTTTCATTAGGCAATAGATGCCCAGTTTAGCTGAAACAATCCTCACTATGTTTAATTTATGTTACTTTTATCATTTCAGGAAGCTATGGTCAATCCTTTTGGACTCGCTGGTGTGGAAGCATTTGGATCGCTAAATGGGGTTGAGGCTTCTAAGACTTTTGTCCCACCATCGCAAAATGTAATCAACCTAGAGGATCAGAGCTCAGATGCATCTTGTGATGATGACAATGACGACACAGATCTGTTTTCTGAAGATTTTATGGATGTTGATGAGTATGCCATGTTGCAAGCTCACTTTGATAATGTGGATATTCCTCCTGGAATAGAAGCACCCATCCCTTTTATGTTGGATCGGCCGAAAAGTAAAAAGAAACCTGTTACCGGAGGTAGTTTTGTTCAAATGCCGTTTCCGATACAATCAGGTACTGTTGGTCTCAATGGCAACGATTCATCTTCGTCTTCTTGGTTATCAGAGCCTTCTCATTTTAGCATGAACCCAACCTCTGGGAATAGTTCAAACTTGCCGACCCAAATGGACTCTACGAGTCAGCCTACCATTGAAGTGGAACTATCACCACCTTGGTTCCCATCGCAGTCTTCCCAAAGTAAAAAGAAGCCAAATGCTTTGCAACATAGAGGGGCTGTTCCCAATGTCCCACTTGGCATAGCATCTAGATCTCGGTGGCGAAGACCTTTTCAGTATAGAAAGAAGCAACTTAATTTGAGTAGTTCAACTAATCATGATTCTGTAAATCAGTTAGAAGTGATGAAGCTCCCTTCTCGAGTTGAGCCATCTTTTTGGGATCCTCATATTCCTCACAACATAAAGAAACAAGTTGGTACAGATGCTTTTCACAGTTCAAGCTTTCCTGCGTATGCAGAGATGTCAAAGCTTCCTACTGAAGTGGGATCATCTCTCCCTTGGTCACAGGCACCTTTCAATCCTAATTTTAAGTCACCTTTCTTTATTCATACTGATTATTCAAGTTTTTGTCCTCCATTGGGTTCGGCATATCATCCTCAAGGTATCTACCCACGGGTTGGAAATTTTAACCATAATTTGAAGAATGATGTTGCCATAGGTGTTTCAACAGACAGTGTTGAAGAAGCACCTACTCCTAGCATGGATAGAGGTGAAATTATGAGGAAATTCCAGCTTTTCAAACAATTTGATACTGTTGATGATCATTCCGACCATCACTATACTAGAAATGGTTCTTCATCGACTAGCAATGGTTCTTCATTGAAGCATGTGAGTTTAGATGGTGCATTTCGTGCGTTTATTTATTATTTAATCTCCAATCTAAACCTTCTATGATTTTTTTTTCTTTCTTTCTTTCTGACAGTCATCAAAGAATTGGGCAAAGCGAATCCAGGAGGAGTGGAAAATTCTGGAGAAGGATTTGCCTGGTCAGTCCTTGTTCCATGTTTCTGTCGTATGCAGTGGCTAGGGGATTTTTCTTGTTGCATGATTATCTTTTTCATTTGGTCTTTGTTATTTGAAAATATCTATTTGGGGGATTCTTCATGATTGTTTTATAAGGGAATTTAGGGTTGATATGTGAACAATGTATCGGCAGAATGGTTATCATAAAGCTTTAGGTCTCGTTTGCTTCGCAGATTTGAGTTTTCAATTCGAGCTGAAATATGACATTTTCTGAGAGCTTTTAATTGTAGTAGAAAAAGTTAGATGTGACATTTTTTGAGAACTTTTAATTGTAGAAACCTAAAATTGAAAACTCAAATCGGTGAAATGAACAAGGCCTTAGCTATTCATCTGCACCCCCTCACTTCTATATCTCTTTTTCTTCTTTTTCCTTTTTTTTCGCCCCTTTCTATCCAGGTTTTGAAAGAGATTAATTTTCTTTTGTTTATCTTCCTGTCCACCTTTTATGTGTCGACAGATACTATATTTGTTAGGGTTTATGAGTCAAGAATGGATCTTTTGAGAGCTGTCATAGTTGGAGCAGAGGGGACTCCATACCATGACGGTTTGTTCTTCTTTGATGTCTTCTTCCCCAGCAGCTATCCCAATGTACCACCGGTATTTATCGATCCTTGAGTTTGAGGCGCAGTTTTTGTATCTCTTTACATCATTAGACTAATGGGAGTTTGCTTATTCCAGCATGTCCATTATCACTCTGGTGGCCTTCGACTAAATCCAAATTTGTATAATTCTGGGAAAGTATGCCTCAGTCTTCTCAATACCTGGTCTGGTGATAAGAATGAGAAGTGGATCCCAGGTACATCAACCATGTTGCAAGTTTTGGTCTCCATACAAGGGCTGATTTTGAATACCAAACCCTATTTTAATGAGCCTGGACATGCACCAACGAGTGGGTCGTTAGCTGGTGAGAAGAGGTCACTGCAGTACAATGAGAGCACATTTATCCTGTCTTTGCAAACGATGATGTACTCGATGAAGAGACCTCCAAGGGTAAACTTTGTCATATTTTACTTTCCATTTTCACATTTGTCAATGAAAAGATGGGGGATCAATTTCTTTTGGCCTATTTATTTTTGCATATACCATGCCTAGGGAAACTTTACTTTTTGTGTGCAGGTTACATTTACAAATATGCATGATACTTGTATTGTTCTAATTATTGAGACTTAAATCGTGTTTTGTTTCAGCATTTTGAGGATCTCGTAAGGGGACATTTCTGCAACCGCGCTCATGATATTCTGGTTGCTTGTCAAGCATACATGGATGGTGCTCAGGTTGGATGTCTGGTTAAAGGTGGTGTTCAGGATGTCGATGAGGGTGACAAGAGCTGCTCAAAGCAGTTCAAAGACTCTTTGGCCGGGCACGTGAATATGCTTGTCAAGGAATTTTCTAAAATTGGAGTTGAGGACTGTGAGAAATTTCTTTCACCAACCGTAAATGTGAACAAGAAAATGGGTAGCATGTCTCGGGTTGCTCCATGAATGCTTCCACCAAATCATGATGAGGAGTTCCATTAGTTTGACATAAACATTTTAAACTTAGGCTTCGTTCTTCGATTCAAATAGTCTAGACCTAATTTATAGAGGATATTTTGTGTATATCCCTCTCTTTTCAGACATGCATTTTGGGATATTGTACATAAATGAAAATATGGATGGGGATTACAGGGTCTAAGGCGCTGTTCATGAAACTGTACTCAGTGAACACTTGTAGAGCTAAATTATTGGTAATAGTGGTATATTTACTGCAATAATGAAAAGCTAATAGTAGTGTTGAATTGTCTTATAAAAAAAATATATATATATATATATATATATGTATATATAAGTGTTTTGAATTGTGGTTGAAGTTTTTTTTGCTAGCTCAATTCTTGTTCAATTTAAAATATCGACTAGGTTCTTATTTTTTGAGAGCAATCATTCATCCCAATTGATTAAAATCGCGCTCCTCACATAAAGTGAGTTTTGTTAGAAGGATATGTGAGACTCAATTTAGTGGGACTCATTATTTTAAGAGTATGGAGTTTTAACTCATCGGAATATATATCATTTTAAGTTCCCTAAGCATCTGACGTGATGAGTACGCGATGCATGGTCCCAACTGCAAAGGGGGGGCATGACAGCTTAGGGACAGGGGTATGGCAAAAAATAGCAGTAAATATGTATGAAAAATAAAAATGATGCGCACACACAACAGAATAGTGCAACGGTTAGGTAGCTGAATGTAGTTGACCCATGAAATTTGGCTTATAAGTAACTTGTTTCGAGGTTCGGCCCTGTTTGGATTGACTTCTTATTTATAGGCTTTTGAAACGGGCTTGGAACAAACATATTTCTTGGGACTTGTTCTAGGCTTCTAGCAAAACGTCCTCGAGACTTTTGGAGAAAGAATTTAAAAGTACGTTTAGAGTAAAAATTTGTGTTATGGTTCGGATCATAATTCGTAGCTTGTTATAATATTTTTTTTTCATAAAAAATACACGTAAATCGAGAATAATTCTGAATTATAATTCTAAATTCATAAACCAAACGTACTCTAAGAGTCTATTTAGTTTTATGACTTAAACTCATTATTTTAATTATGCTCTTTTATTAAAAAAATTTAAATAAAAAAAAATTTGTGCCAATGAGTTCTCTCACAAAATTTAAATTTAAAATCAAAATTACTGATTTAAACACGTGAATTAAACAAGCCATAAGAAAAGTTAAAATGAAACATTTTTTATTTACATTTTAACCTCTTATTTATAATAACAAATTAAAAGTTCCATCTATGTATGCTTTTTCACAATAAGAATTTTTGATTTATTTCACTAAAAAATAAGTTTAAAAGCTCTTATGTATGAAAAAAAAAATCTTTCATGTATTATTTAAACAGCTTAAAAGTAAAAGCTACTCTCCTCTAACAACAACAAAAAAAAAAAAAGAAGCTGCCCTCCAAGGAAAAATAAAAAGACAAAAAAAAAGAAAAAATACCCTAAAAGCTACCCACACTAGTAAGGATGTAAATGGAGCACCACCCCAACCCGCCCCATTCGAGAGGAATGGGGTCGCCCTGCAACCAATTAGGGCATGGTTTGGGGCGGGTCATGCTCCGTTTAATAAGTTGGGCAAGGCGGATTGTTCTGAATTTGTATTATTTATATTACGTTTAATTGATGTATTCGTGATATAATTTAAATTATAATTTTTAATTTATTATAATTTAGAATAATTCTGAATTATGATTCTAAATTTACGTAAAAAATGACTATTTATATTTAAAAAAAAAAAAAATACCCTAAAAGCTACCCACACTAGTAAGGATGTAAATGGAGCACCACCCCAACCCGCCCCATTCGAGAGGAATGGGGTCGCCCCGCAACCAATTAAGGCATGGTTTGGGGCGGGTCATGCTCCGTTTAATAAGTTGGGCAAGGCGGATTGTTCTGAATTTGTATTATTTATATTGCGTTTAATTGATGTATTCGTGATATAATTTAAATTATAATTTTTAATTTATTATAGTTTAGAATAATTCTGAATTATGATTCTAAATTTACGTAAAAAATGACTATTTATATTTAAAAAAAAAAAAGAGAGAAATCCTTGATTACTCGATTAAGATTTCATTTCCGTCCATCGTCAAACCCTAGCCCGCCTCTCTCTCTCCCCCCGGCGTCCACAGTCGTCCTCCGCCGTCACGGCATTCCGGCGTTCACCGTCGCTTCCGCCGATCGTCGTTCGTAATCCGTTCCGTATATTCAGGTATTAAGTTGAACTCTCTTTTTCTCTCTCTGAAATTCATTTTGGATTCGAGTTCTTCTTTGGGTGCTCTTTTAAGTTTGTTGCTTGATTTCAAGAAAAGGATATTGACCAAATTTTTGAATCAGTTTATGTAAATTTTTGTAAGCTCTAAATCCTTTTTAATGTTTTTTTCTCGTGTATTGCTGCTAGTAATTTTTTTCTTTCTTTTTTTAGATTTCCAGTTTGGTGTTCTGAAGGTGGTTGATTTCTCCTTGCCATTTTACGCTGCAATAGTTTGATTCAGGAGTGTTATACTACTTGATGAAGGAATTTGTTTCCACTCTGTGTGATCTTTAGGATTTCCTATTCTAAAATCCAATCAATCTCAAAATATATGTGCTCATGTAATGCTTTAGAGGTTCATTAGGCCTTCGTTTCAATTTTTTTGAGTCTTCTTTTCTGTTCTTGTAAGTATGTATGATTGATGATCTAATTATTTTTAAGGATGTTCTTTTCTGTTCTTGTAAGTACTGATTTGCGAAAGAATTTAGGCTTTTATTTGTAAGGATGTTCATATGTTAATTAAATTAAAGGATTCTCCTGTTGTGCAACTCTAAATTCTTGATACATCTCAATATATTTATTCATTCTCTATATTATCGATGACTACTCTAGCTGCAAATCTACATTTTCTTTCAATTGTTTGATTACTTGGTGGGTGGTATAGTTGTCATATGCGTTTGGTTACAATGAGCTCTGCATGCAGCTCTATAGTATTTTCCTCGAGAACAAGAGAGTAATTTATTCTTAGTCTAAATTTGCTTTTATTATTTTGTAGAATTAATGGAGTCATCAAGTATTAATGAGGAAGTGGAATTTATGCCGAGTGCTTCTAATCATGGGGCTGAGAGTACTTATCAAGTCGTAGAGGAAGATATAGTTTAGGAAGGAAGAAAAAGAACTTGCAATCTGTTGTATGGGATCATTATGATATAGAAAAGATTAATGGGAAAGAGAGAGCAATTTGTAAGCATTGTGTGAGGATATTGGGAGGAGAAAGTAAAAATGGTACAAGCCATTTGCATAAACATTTGAGTAGATGTCCTAAGTTGAAAGGAGACACAAATAAAAGACAAAAGAGAAGTGGTGGGACTCCTTCAATCGGTGGATACAATTTTGATCCGGAGTTGCTTAGAGAGAAAATAGCCATATGATTATTTTGCATGAATATCCTTTGAGTATCGTGGAGCATGTTGCTTTCATTGAAATGATGAGCGTTGCATGCCCCATGTTATGATGATGTTGAGAAACACCATTAGAAGCGATATGTTTAAGATATATAAGGAAAAGAAAGAGAATGCAATGCAGCTAATGGAGAAAAACTCAAGTAAAATTGCTGTTACAACTGATATGTGGACAGCTAACAACCAGAAGAGAGGGTACATGACTGTGACAGGACACTTTATTGATGAATCTTGAGTTTTAAGATCCCAGATTTTGAGTTTTCAACATCTTCCATCTCCACATGATGCTCCGACATTAACTAATGCATTGATTGATTGTTTGATGGACTGGAATGTAGACCACAAATTGTCTACATTGACAGTAGATAATTGTACGACAAATGATGCTATGATTCCGCTTGTAAAGGAGAAGTTGTCTGGTGGTTTGCTACTTTTGGATGGGAAGTTATTTCATATGTGTTGTGTGCATATTTTGAATCTCATTGTGAAGGATGGTTTAGAGGTTGCACTGAGAAAATTTGTGAAAGCGTTTCTTACTGGTCTGGGACACCAAAAAGAATGGAAACATTTGAGGGGGTTGCTCGTCAATTGAAGATACATAGTACAAAGAAGATTGCCCTCGATTGTCCGACTAGATGGAATTCAACCCACACGATGCTTAGTGTTGCATTATATACAAAGATTGAACAACACAATTCTCAATACAAGTCGGTGCCTTAAGAGGATGATTGAACCTTGGCAGCAGATTTATGTGAGAAGTTGCACTTGTTTTATCAAGTGACTGAGCTGTTTTCAGGGATAAAGTACCCCACAACTAATCTTTTTTTTTTTAATTTTTTATTCTGAAGATCTGTGAGATAAAAATGTCAATTTGGAATTGGTTGGCTTCAAATGATCCTTACCTCAAGGACATGGCAAGTGCAATGATGGATAAATTTGAGAAGTATTGGAATGAAATCACGGAGTGATGGCTATTGCAACTGTTTTGGATCCGAGATTCAAGAATTGCCAAATCAGTCATTACAAACTGCTTATGAATCTAGGATAGGAATCAAATCCAACAAACATTTGAAGCACTAGAGAAACAAAAGCAGCTAGTATATGGGCTACAAAATTCCTGAAACAAGAAATATAACTAACAGAATCACAAGAAGAAGCTAGAGAAATTTGATGAAGGATATCATCAATCACATTTGAGTCGGATGATCGCAGCTTTCGCTTACTAACAGCGTGCACCACATTCACTGCATCAGTCTCTACGACTTAATTGAGAAAGCCATTTTCTACACATTATTGAATTGAAAATTTTAATTATCAGTTTTTTAAGGATTGAAATGAATCCTTATTTTTAAAATACTACTTGTTCTGTATATTTTTTTAGGACATACCTTTTTATTCACGTATGATGTTACATAATTTTTTGCTCACCTTCTTTATATCTGTGACCAAAAGGTAGGGAAAACTTTTGTCACTTTTTGTTATTATTTGCATTTATTATTTGACACGTGGACTTTACTAACATAATATATTATTATTTAAATAAAAAATAAGATAATGGAGTCTACATATCAAACACTGAATGTAGATAGTGACGTTAACATTTTTTTGAAGGAAAACTGTATAGAGAGTCCACATCGGCCAATAACAGAGCCATGATTTATCAATAAGGGGGGTTAATTTTTTTTAATCAAGATTATACTAATATATATATATATATATATATAACAGTTTTTGTTTAGTAAATTAATTTATGACATATTAATACATGAAAATATTATTAATATTGTATATAAGTAGGAAAATATATCACTGTCAATTATATAAAAAGTGACAATATTAATTTTTTCAATTTCAATTCTTTGAACCTTTTTGGGATGCTTGGAAACTAAATTTTCAAATTTTGGAATAGATTGACCATCTTCTCCAAATTGTTTGATCTTGAATATTTTTCTTTTAAAAAAATGCATCAATTGTTAGCTTCCTAATGAATAATAAAAATTCAGAACTGAAAATAAATTTTAAGACTTTAAATAAACTGCACTATATAAATCTAGTAAACTATACACACCTATGTCATTATGCCAACTTAATTTTTTAATAGAAAATTATAGTTTCTGTTTTACAAATTAAGTATAAAATCCAACTAAAATAACTTAGTTACATTTATGTATATAACCCTTTTATTTTTTTAAAATCTAAATAGTTGGTACAATAACATATAGAGAACTATTAATTTAAAGGGGATCAAATTTAATTTATACACATATCCTACTACAGTAAAATTAAAACCATTATAGGGGGTTTTGGGGTATGGCCACCCCTGCCGCTCCCCAGCTCCGTCATTGACAGCAGCTTTAACCCAATTTCCTCTCACCATTTCGGTTTTTCCAAGAGCCTTTTTGTTGACTTGGACCTAGCCATCTTCCTTATTGTTCTATAAGAAGACATCTTCCAATTAGTGTCATTGTGTTGTTTTCCTTTGTCCATCGTGTTGCTGACGGAATTGACGAGGGTTGTACCCATTTTTCTAAGTCAATCGGTCTATTTTAAATGAGGAAAACCAAGCAAACTGGAACTTCATCTTTCTTTTTTTGAAAAAGTAAAATTGCAATCCAAAATTAAGAAAATATGTCGCAGTAATAATGATATAAATGACCTCGTAATACAATGAAGCTTAATCTCAACTACAAATCGATTCTACTAATAAATTCTAATAAAACACATAAGAGATCAAATATACACTAAGTTCCAACAATAGAAAATAAAAAATAATGCACACCAACCATCAATCACACGAATGACTCTTTCAACAATTTGAGTTAGCAAAAGACAAATTTTGAGGACGAGTAGAGGGAAAGAAAAAAGAGAAGAAATTTTAGTAGAAACAAACGCCATTTTTTTTTTTTTTTTTTTTATACAACATCATTTCTACGCTATGCTTTTATCCCTTGCGCTCTATATATTATTACTACAAATGAATAAGTTCTTGATCCAAAAGAAAAAAAAAAAAAGTAAAAACGGTGCCTACTAAAGCATATTCTATACAATACTTTGTAGATATTGTTGTTGATTTCAGTTGAGATGATAATCACTAAAAGACATCTATATAGATTCAATATATGAGTCATGAGATACATTTTATTAGTAGTGGTGATAATCACCACAATTATGGATATCATTTTTTTTTCTTTGTGAAATTGACAATTTTCACTAGGAATATCACACGCTTTTGGACTATTTCCACATTAGAATACTTATGACCAAGTCTACCTCTTGAACTATAACTCTTCTTCATCTTCTTTTCCCATACCAGTGAGAATCACTGCAACCATTTTGATGGCTATCTTCAAGAACTACTCTGCTTCCACCTCTTCTTCAAAGAGGTGGTACTACATCAATATTCACCCGTGGCTTCTTCTCATCATTTTCACTTTCTACACTTCCTTTTCCTCAAACTTTGTTCCATGTTTTCCAGCTAGTCCTTCATCTACAATCTCATATTCCGATCACTGTGCTTCGTTTGTTCCCGGAACAAACTGGACGGTTATTGGCTATGCCTCTCCAATACATTTCCCACGACATACGGGCTACTACACCACCAGTGACCCCAATATTGCAGACACAAGTTTGTTTTATGAGGTCACAAATTCTCTTGCTTTCAGCTTATGGAGGGTCTATGAAACTGATGTCCAAGGCTTGTTCAGTGTTAAAGGAAATTTGATACTTTATAGAGGCAGTAATATTTACTCTGGGAGTAATGTCACGCTTAATCGGTCTTACCATTCGAATCCCGTTTATCTTGAGCACGCGAATTCTTATACAAGAGGTTCTATGAGGTTCAGGCTACATGGGTTTTGGTCACTATCTTCTGGAAAGCTCTGCATGGTTGGAGAGGGTTATTATTATCCAAGAGGTGAGTCACTGACTTTTCCTGCTTTTCTTAAGCTCCATAATCTCAAGAACTCTTCTGATCTCACTAGCGTGGTTACTGGAACAGTGGAAAGCTTGATAAGTTCCGATCATAATGATCCGAACTACTTTAGTCCCATCTCTGTCGTGTTGTTTCCCCGTTTGAACTACGAGTACACATTGATTTCACATGAATTTGATAATAGTACTTCTAGTTCTAGTATTGAAGGTGATGTTTCAACCCCTGGTTTGTCATATAATTCTTTGCCAAGGTCATTATGTTCACTGTTATCCTCTAGGACTTTGAGCCTGAAATATGCAAGCCATTGCAGCAATAGTTCTGAAAAGAAGTGTAATCCATTAGGGGAGTCTCTGATCCAGCTTCCTAGTGTTCTTTCGCTCGATGAAATTGAATGTGCGGAAACTAAACTGAGGCTGCGACTTTTGATAAAGCTTTCCCGTCAGTTTGCTGATATCGGGAACTACAGAACGTTTGATCCCAATACAACATTGGTTGGGGAAGGGACTTGGGACGCAAAGAAGAATCAGTTACTCATTGTGGCTTGCCGATTTCTGAACGTGACAGATTCTTGGGCTAAGGCTTATGTGGGAGATTGTTCTACAAGGTTAAGCCTTCAATTCCCTGCAATTTGGACAATTGGCAACACTAGTAGCATTGTGGGACATGTTTGGAGCAACAAACCTGTCTCAGATTCGGGTTACTTTGAGAAGATCAGGTTCGAAAGTCCTGCTAGCATTTTGGTAGGGGCTCCGGGCTTGAAGTACGAGTACACAAAGATTGAGAAGGTAAGAAAGTGGTGCCCCAGAAAAGCGCTTGCTAAGAAGAAGGGAGAAATATACCCGAGCGCACTTTCGTATGATATGATGTTTGACATATTTGCTAAAAGGGCTACAAGAAGAATCGCAAGAGGGTATGCCGAACCCCTCTCTGTTGGAAGTCAGTTCTACGGCAGGCGTCGGTATCAAAACCACTTCTCAAACTCAACTCTTGCAGATGAAGAATATGTATACCCAACCAATATTAGCTATGGAATAGGCCTATACAACAGATCAGGGGAATCAAATGAGACATGGCATATCTCTGCTGAAGGCGTCTATGATGTCACAACAGGAAGCTTGTGCATGGTAGGATGTAGACATGTTGTCTTAAACCATATGATTGATAGAAACGTGGACTGCGAGATCCTTGTCAAATTCCAATTCCCTCCAAAGATTTTTCATGAGGGTGAAGGCTATATCAAGGGAATCATAGAAAGCAAGCGAGAAAAGTCCGACCCTCTTCACTTCGAACATTTGGACTTGTCCTCGGCTGCTTCTGTCATCGTCGAAGCACACGAGTCCATTTTAAGGACTGATGTGGAGATTATTATGGCTATGATCTCCAACTCACTTGCTTGTGTTTTTGCAGCGTTGCAACTCTTTCATTTCAGAAGGTATCGTGATGTTCTTCCCTTTGTTTCCCTTACCATGATATCCACTCTAACTTTGGGCTACGCAATACCACTTTTGATGGACTTGAAATCCATGCTCATGACAAGTTTCGAAAGCCAAAATGTGTTGCTTGGAAGTGGCGGATGGCTTGAAGCCAAAGGAGTAACTGAAGGGGCAACAGCATTGATTCTGTTCTTGTTGCAATGTTGTCTCCTACAGCTCACATGGTCGGCGAGATCATCCAATGAAAACCGAAATGGGCTTCAAATTGCTGAGAATGAGGCTCTTTTGGTGTCCTCACCATTGTACGCTGGATGCGCCTTTTTAAGTATTTTCTTCACTTGGAGAAAAAGAAAACATGATCTTGTCATGCTTTCCTCAGCCTCTTTCACAAGTTACAAGGAGAACCCCATTTGGGATTTCTTAAAATCTTATGCTGATCTACTCTTGGACGCCTTTCTTTTGCCCCAAATCCTTCTCAACACATTCAGGGATTCTAGAGAGAAGGCTCTATCCTCTTACTTCTACATTGGAACAACTCTTGTTCGATTGTTGCCTCATGCATATGGTCTTTACCGGGCTCAGAACTCGTCGTTCAAGTTGGTTTCAATCGCTTGGGATGTGATAATTCCTTGCGGAAGTCTTCTTTTTGCCATAATCATTTACTTGCAGCAGCGGTTCGGAGGTCTTTGCATCCTTCCGTTTAAGTTGTGTGTATGAGAAGGTTCCTAATGGCTGTTCAAGTTTTCAGTACCATTAGTTTAGGTTCTGTCCTCGTTTTATAATTTGCCATATGTTGTTTCTTAATTTCCAAAGTACTCTCTATGTAACTTTTAGGTATGGATTAAATTTCCGTAGTTTTATGAAGGCTTTAAGTTATAAAAATATGAAACTGCACCAAAACTTTCTGCACTCGTAACACAAAATTTCAGCATTACAGTTTAACTCGGGTTTCTTTCTTCCACTTAGTCTAGGCCAAATTTATACACGAAAGCCGGAACATTTTCTTTATGGAAATGAAAATGTTGATGGGATTACTGGGAAGAAATTTCTTCCCATGAAACTTGAAAGCAGGCTTCAGTGAAAACTTATAGAGCTAAAACTGTTAAATAAAGCTGCATTGTGAAGCTACGTATGTACAATATTGGGAAGGTGATTATGCATAATTGTGACTAAAAATATGGTAATCGTCAAGGTTGCCATATTTTATGGTGCCAAAACCAATGAAATTTCTTATGTTTTTCCTTCCAAGTCGAAGAAAAATCGGTACTTATTTATTCTTAGTTGATATTTATTAGACAGAGGATGTACATCCAAATTTTTATATATTATTTTTTACCTAAACAAATGTTCATATTGATGAGGGAGACCCTCAGCTGGAAATGACCAATAGTTAATATGATTATGTGCCTAATTAGTCCCTGTACTAGTAAATTATGACAATTTGACCCATAAAATTTTAACTTTGGTAAATTACTCCTGTACTTTTGTTTTTCAATTGTTTTCGTTCATAGCACTGAATTTAATGAACGGTTTCTGAAATTTAATATAAATAACCATAATAGATAAACTTTTATAAATAATCATAATAGTTAGTGAGAGAGAAAACTTTCTTACTATTCATCATCTTCTTATGTACAAATACAAGCTCTCACAGACCATCTATATAGGTCAAGAATTATAAAGTAGGAGAGGCTAAAAGCCATAAGTTATAATAATAAAATACTACTAATAGAGTGTTAATTGGGAGATTATAAAGGTTATGAAATACCAAATATTAATGGTAATAAAAGTGGAGATAATGAAATTCATTAGGATGTTAGGAATATGAAGATCCACTCTAATGAATTAATTTATTCAAAACACAACCATATTTTAATTATACAAACATAATTAAGTCATATATCTCATTAAACAATAACAACGACATTCAGTTTCCATCAGCTACTTGGACTCTAAAGAAAAGTTCCCAATTATATTCTCAAGATAATCAGATTCAGTCAAAAAAAGAAAAAAGGCAAAAATATCATTTATGGCCCTTTTGCCAAAAAAAAAAAAAATCTATAAATTTTAAAGCCAAAACATAATTTTCAAAAATTAACACCAAAATAAAATTTCAGAAAAGTATTCAAATCGCATAAATATTCCTCGAGTTCCCTACAATAGAATACGTTTTTAAGGTAAACAAAGTTCAAGCCCACAAATTAATTAATACTAGCATCTAAATTTTAAATAATCTATTACTATATAGTAAATGAGTTTCCATTTGTGCACTTTTTGTATAACTTTTGCTTTTAAAATAAAATATTTTAAAATATGTTTTTTTTTTTTTACAATGCTTGTTTCTTCTACTTTGTACCTACCAAAAGTACCTTTTCAAATATGTTTCCACCATTTCAATCTTGTTATACTTTCTCTTATAATTTCCCCTTTAAAATAATTTTTTCAAAGAGGCCACTACTTATTTACACATTTTCCCTTCTTATATACTAGTTGAACTCTATGTACTATGTTATTTTTAAATTTATTTAATAATAAAGATCTTAATTAGTTAGTAAAAATAACAAGAATTATACAGAAAAATAATTAAATAGGGGTAAAATCTAAATATAAAATCTTAAAAAGGAACCAAAATGAGAGAAAAATGAAGTTTTAGGGCAAGAATAAAAAAAAGGTCTAAAATAGCACCAAAAAGAGGAAATAAAAAGTTTTAGGGCAAAAGAAACTAAAACGAAATAATAAAGTTCATGACAAAAATAAAGAAAATGGTCAAAAAATGACTAAATGAAGAAATAAATAATTTTTAGAGGAAAAAAAAGTGAAGGTGTACCGGTTTCAATCAAAATGAGATGAAATTAAAAAAAAAAGCCAAAAAAGAGAAAAACGAATAATAAATAAGTTTTAAGGGAAAAAAAACCAAAACAAAAAAAATCAAGGAAAAAATAAAAAAAAAGAGTCACAAAAAAACCAAAATGAAGACATAAATAAATTTTAAAGTAAAAAAGCAAAAAAAAAAAAAATACTGGACTAAAACAACAAAAGATGGAGGAGGTCTATGGTTTCGATAAAAACAGCCAAAAAAAGGCCAAAAAAAGTACCAATGAGGAAATAAATAAGTTTTAAGACAAAAGGAAAAAAAAAAAAACAAAACAAAAGAAGGAAAAGAGGGGAAAATTTCAGTGTAAAATTATATAAAAAAAAGGTTAAAATGACCAAAATAAAGAAATAAGTAAATTTTGTGGTAAAAATAAAAATAAAATAAAATAAAAGGATTTTGAAAAAAAAAAAGGAAAACAAAATATGTATAGATCCTCTATAAATACAATATTATCTAAAACATACATTTTGATTGAAACATGCATTTCAGTCTATAAATTTTATTTTTAAAATATTTTATATTATGAAACGTGTCAAATTAAAATAACTTTTCTCTAATATAGTTTATTGAAATCATGTTTCTCAAATATTCCTCTACTTAATTAATTTTTCTTGCGGTATTCTAAAATACTTTTTTTTTAAAAATTTAACATATATGTATCAAAACACTCAAAGACTGGTTCGTTTGGTTGGAGGATTCAAACCATGTGATTCGAATCATTTTTGATTTACGTGTATTTTTTATGAGAGAAAATATTGTAGCGAACCACGAATTATGATTCGAATCAGGGAACGAATTCCTCTACCAAACGCTATACACGTACAAAAATGTTTGGCCGTTGCACGAAATTCTTAACTACCCCTTTCCGGGTTTCGCCTCCATTCTTTATTTGACATGCCTTTAAGTAGAGATCGTGCCACCAAGCTCTATCCCCAACCCAAATACTCTGTGCTCCATCATATAGTATTTTTAGCGTTGCCTAACTTTGTGAACTTATCACCTGTTTATTTTGCGAATTTAAAATACGGTTCGAAATTTTTTATTACATAGAATTTTTACTATAATGCATTGATCATAGAATTTTATAGCCTTCAAGAAAGTAGAAACCTTAGGATTTTTATTTTACAGCAAATTTCTTTTCTTTCTTTTTTTTTTTTTTTTTGAAATTTTCCCCAATTAGGTTTTATACCATTTAGCCCTTCATTAGCCATTTAGCCTTAACACGAAGTCACTTCGGCATTTTCATGAAATAATAGATGGGAGTGATGGAAACAAGGAAGAAAATATCGGTACTTCAGACTTGATGTTTTGAGAAAAATGTTGATATCGGTGAAAGTATTAAAAAAAATTTATGGATTTTATGTATATTTTATAATAATATTAATTTTCATATTTGAGGATATGATCATAAAAAATTATACATAAATAAACATGTTTTACATAAAAGATGATTTGGGATAAAAGAAAGTGACGAGGATTTCATCAGGATTCAAGAAATATGAAATTTTCAAAGCTAATTTACAAAGTGTACAAGTGCACTAGGTGATAAAAATCTATTATTTAGCTAATAAAATATTGAAAAAATGAAAAAACAAAAACAAAAACATATTGAGTGCAGATATTTACAAATATTTTTTAATTTCTGATAAATTTACCGGTTATCCTTGTATCTCATAAATTCTGTGGTAAAAAAAAAAAAGAAGCAATTTTATTGATATCTATCAAAATTTTCACGAAACTTTGATATTCATTTTAAACCTAAAAAATATTTTAGGACTTCACAAATTTCAAAACTTAGATGGAAATTTTGAACATATGAGAAATACCTTTTATCATGGATCGAAGTGCTGGAACTTTGGACGGGCCGCCCGCGACCACCCGAAAAGCCTGAGGATTTGCCCGAGCCCGAACCCGACCCGCCCGAGATTTCCGGGCCGCCCGCCCGAGCCCGAATTTCACCTTGAACGGGCCGCGGGCTTGTATTCAGCGGCCCGAGCCCGTCCGAATTGCCCGAATTTTTTAAACTTTTTTTTAATATTAAGTTATTTATATATATATTACAATTTACACGAACTATATAAAAAAATTCTTTCTTTATTAATTTTTAAGTTTATAATTCATGATTACCTCATTAAAAACTTTACCAAGAAAAATCCAATTGGGATAAAAACTTGACAAGGAAAAAAAAGTGTAATTATTTTGTGACGAATTACAAATTGTACAAACTTACATTGTTTATTAAATTACAAATACAATGTAAAAAGTAAATACATATTTACAAATTACAAATTTACAATTTAATTTGAAGCTGAGGGATCGTCTTCAAAATTAAATGTTAATCGATTAAATTCATCGATCCATTCTTGGCTTGCCGGTGAAATTGTATCTTGTAGACGTTGATCGGCCCGATCCCAATCCTTAATGCAAACCAAGGCTTCAACAATATCCCTTTGCAATGCATTCCGGCGTTCCTCAAGTATTCTTCCTGTCGTACTGAAGGCTTGTTTGGATGAAACAGTGGAGACTGGGATCGAAAATATATTCATTGCCAATCGAGTTAGGATTGGCCAAGTGAATGCCCGTGCCCTCCACCATTGAACTAAGTCAAACGATTCTGCCGCACTGCCGACTACTAAGCCTTCACTAAGGTACGCCATAAGCTCGTTGAAGCTGCTACCGCTACTGCCACTTGTTGATGAAGATCCACTTCTACTCACAGCTTCCGTTTGAGTTGTCTTCTTCTTCTTCTTCTTTAACCCGAAAACATTCAAGAATGAATGCGGGTTTTCATTCTGTTGTTGCGGTTCATATACTCTAGAGTTTGTGCTTCTAAACCTAATATCATATTTACTATAGATCTCATATATTTTTGCCTTTATTATTGAAAATTGATCCGTACAAATGATGCCTAAAAATTCACCTAAATTTTTTAAACCACTTTCTAATCCGTCTAATTTTAATCTAGGATAAAAAATTATACCTAAACCATATAACAAAGGTAACTTAGACCAATATTTTTTAAATTTTTTTTTCATAGAATGAACAAGAACTCCTAAGATTGGGTCCTCCCTATATTCGTGAAATAAAATACTAATTCTTAAAAGTTCTCCTCAAGCTAAAGGTGATGTTGGGTAGTATGTTCCACTAAAAACTAGCCGTTTTCGGGCAATTCGGGCAGTTCGGGCAACTCGGGCAATTCGGGTTTTCGGGCCGAATTCGGGTAAAAATTCAAAAAACTAGCCGTTTTTGGGTTTTCGGGCAACTCGGGTTTTTGAGGCAGCCGCGATCCAGCCCAGCGCCACGTGTCGACCGTTGCCGCACCGCAGGCCGTGGGACCCAGCTGCTCCCCCGCGTACGCGCGCTTGGCGCGCACGCTGCTTCCTCCGCGCAAGTTCTCCTCACGCGCGCGTCACCCGGACTCCCTCTCTCTTCCGCGTGGGTCCCACGTGCCAGCGCCCCTCTAGCTAGGTCTCGCCACGTGTCCAGCTGCCCCCCGCGTATGCACGTTTTGCGCGCACTTTCCCTCTCCGCGTGAGTTTCTCTCCCGTGCGCGTCCAGTTCTCTTCCAGCGTGGCCCAGCTGTGTACCACGTCTCTCCTGCGCGCGAATCAAGTTGCGACACGTGTCCCACTCTTCAGAAACATGATGTTTTTCTCCCTCGATTGAGCATCCGATTTGTATATTCTTAGCATATTCAAACTCTATAAATAGGATCATTATCTAAGTGATAAAAGGATGAATTTTTAGAATCTAAATTCTCACACATTTTCTCTTATTTTCTTGTTCTTATTCTCATACTTTCTTTTTAGAATTTTATGAGAATTATGTGCAAGCTAGGCTAGAGTAATTAGGTGAGGCTAGAGATGATCTTATATGTGTAGTGAACTTATTTGGATTTTTTATTCTCCAATGGTTTGTAAGTTTTATACATTTGAGTAAATAATTTTCTTTTTTTTATATTTCTTCTTCTTATCAATATATTTTATTGTCAACTCTCATATAAATCTAGTCAAGCTTTTTTTATGTGATTGTTGCATTATATGATATATTGATCGGTATTATTTTATGAGTAGTCTTTTACTGTATTATTGCCAACGGTATATTGTCGCTCTTGGATTTCTCATAAGATAATTTTTCCTAATTCTAAACGTTAGAATTTTATTTACTTGAATACATTTTTAATTCATATGTTCTTCAAATATTTATTTTCCAATTGATTGCTTGGGATGTGAAACTTTCAATTGAGTCAATTAATGAATCAAAATCTAAATAGGTGAACAAAGCATATGGAGGATTCTCAAAGTCTTACCACTTTTATTTATTGAATTTTCTCCATTTTAAATTGTTCATAGAATCATTAAAAACACTCATTCTTTTTCTTTGTTTGATTGCTTACTTTCCTAACGTTTTTTATTTGCTAATCATTTTTTGTTCAATTTAACACTTCCTTGTGGGATCGACCGTTCAAATTGTACTACAATTGACCGCTTGTTTTTTTACACGTTTGGGCGTAATCACCTACCTAAAAATTGATACAAAACTTTGACAATTTACCAATCAAATGCGTCTATATGTCCTACTCTTAATTTTGCACACATATAGTTTGTTATAGCATCTTTATAATGGATGCATTGTTGAAGCATAATATAAGTTGAGTTCCATCTTATAGGCATATCTAATGCTAATGCTCTATGAGGTATATTTAATGCTTGTAAAAACCTAAATCAATCTTCTTGTCTTTGGTTACTACCTTGAATCCATGCACGACTATCTCTAATTCTTTTAATGTGATTACCCATTTGTTTTAAACCGGATTTAGCTATTAAATTGCATGACATGCACAACATTGGTGGAAAATAGTATCGTCACCGAATAGACTTAAATCATTTTCAAAAAATTCAATTGCTTTTGTATTGGCACTAGCATTATCTAATGTTATAGCCATTACTTTATCTCTTAAACTAAATTCATCAATTACATTTAAAATTGTGTTATATATTAAATCTGCGCTATGTGATCCTAGAACACATTTAAAACCTAATATTCTCTTATCTAAATCAAATCCTTTAAAGTAATGTCCGGTTACAGCTAAATAATCTTTATTGGCAATGGCAGACCAAATATTTGCCGTTAACACAACGCACCCGCTAGTCGAGTGTAGAAGGTTTATTAATACATCTTTTTCTTTTTTAAATAATTTTAATAAATTTTTCCTAAGAGTAGTTTTTGAAGTGAATTGTGCATTATAATTGTGTACAACCTTAATATATCATTGCCAATTAGGGTGCTCTACAAAACTAAGTGGTTGATCTAAAGCAGCTATCATTCGCGCAACTTCCATACGATCTACTTGCGGATCGTATTTCCAAGTGGTTAGACCACCGGTTGCGCGATCAAAAGATAATTGTGTTTGGCGGAGTTCGAGTCCGCTAGATTGGCTAAGCTTTTGAAGACACTTTTCAGAGTGTCGTCTCAAGTGTGTGGTGCCGTGAATAGTGTCACCTTGTAATTTAGATAAACAATATTTACACTGAGCTATATGTTTAGTGTTACCTTCATTATCCACCTCGTCAATTATGTTGAAGTGATCCCAAACTGTCGAGGTACGCTTGCATTTCCTTCTGGAGGTTGCAACACTTGCTGACGCAGACGCAGACGCAGTCGCACTCGCCGCCGCTTCTCCACGCCCACTATTGCGACCACGACCTCCAATATGTCCACCATGGCTTGGATTAGTAGATTGCTGCGTAACAAACTCATTAGTGGGAAATTGATCTTCTTCTACATTATGTTGGGCATCAACGGGAATACCACTATAACAAAAAGGATCCATTATAAAAAAATAAGATGAATTTGTGAGAGAGAGAGCTTTAGAAAAATTGTGGGAGAGATTGAGAGAAATTGAGAGAGATGGAGAGAGATTGAGAGGGATTAAGAGAGTTTGAGTGAGAAAAATGTGTGGGGGATGAGGGGTATTTATAGGAAAATTTTAGGGTTAACAAATGATTTTTTTTCAAAAAAAAAAAAGGGATAAACGGCTATTTTTTGAAATTCGGGCAATCGGGTAGTCGGGCAACCTCGGGCAATTCGGGTTTTCGGACAAAATTAGGGCAAAATTCAAAAAACTAGCCGTTTTGGGTAATTCGGGCAGTCGGGCAACTCGGGCAGGTCGGGTTTTCGGACAGAATTCGGGTAAAAATTCAAAAAAACTAGCCGTTTTCGGGTATTCGGGCACCTCGGGCAGTTCGGGAATCTCGGGCGGGCGGGAAAAATTCAGGCAAAATTCAAAAAAATACTCGTTTGAGTGAATTCGGGCAGCGGGTTCGGGCACATTGAATTTTCAGGCATTTTTTGGGTCGGGCAGTTCGGGCATGGTCGGAAAAATTCAAAAAAATCCCGACGGACGGCGGTATACGGTGGTTAGACAGCAGCGAGCAAGTGTGGACATGTCAAATTCAGGTTGCCCGAGCCCGAACCTGAAAATTTTGCTTGGGCGGGCGGGAAATGGGCTTGCCCGCCCGAGCCCGAAAAAATTCGGGCTTCGGGCAGCCCGCCGACCCGAAATTCCGGCACTAGATCGAAGTATAAAATTATTAAATCAAGGAAAATCAGGGTGAAATATATTCTCTTAAAAATACGAATGTATGCTATATTACGGTAAAATTGTCCCTGTAATTTTCAAGAGAAGGTATGCTAATGCTATATTACGGTAAAGTTGTCCCTGTAATTTAAATAATAATAATAACAATAACAATAATAATAATAATAATAATAATAAGAATAATATTAACAACAACAACAAATAATAATAATAATAATAATAATAAGAATAACAACAACAACAAGAATAATAACAAGAATAATAATAAGAATAATAAGACTAATAATAATAGTAATAATAATAATAAACCTTGCAAAACGAGGACTAGTTTTCTTTTCTGGTCTAGAAGGTGAAGTTAGGTTAAAAAGAGAATACCAAAACGCAATCCGAAACAGAACCAACCACTGAAATCCATTCTCCTCTCTGAACCAAATGTGGAGCTCGACTTCGCTCCAACACGCACTTCTTCATCTTCCTCTGCCGCCAACAACGCCAAACCCAAAACCATGTTTTCCTATAATCTCGTCCCCAATAAACCCAGAATCTCAGTTTTCTCTCCGAACCCCAACTTTCTCAGCTGCCAAACAGAATCGGAGCCCTTTCGTGGTGACTGCGAAAGCGCCTGGCTCTAAGGACAGCGCAGAGCAGCAGAAGTGGAGCCAGGAAGGCCTCGTGACGGAGTCGCTTCCGAATGGTATGTTCCGAATCCGATTGGACAACGCCGACATGATTATCGGCTACATTTCTGGGAAAATCCGAAAGAGCTTTATCAGGATTTTGCCAGGAGATAGGGTTAAGGTTGAGGTCAGTCGCTACGATTCTACTAGAGGCCGTATTGTTTACAGACTCCGTAGTAACAAAGATTCTTCGTAAGAATTTAGGTTTTTTTTATTTTAATTTACTGAGTTTGTTGTAAGCTAACTTTGATTGCTATTTAATCGAGTTCAAGAAATCGTGTATATGTTGCTTTTTTTAAGCTGCAAATTTCAATCATTTACGGGGGAAATTTGAAAAAAAAAATGCAAAATTTATGTGGGTAATTGTAGCCTTTCACTTGTGCACAATTACAAAACAAAAAAGGGGCCAAAAAAAAAAATCCTTCCATCACTGTAGTTTTTTATTTGGTCATGAGAATTTAAATATTAAACTCTGCTATAACAACAGCAAACAAACGAGTCTTAATTTCAATTTAATTAAGATGGGTTATATAGATTTTAATTTAATATACAGTTATGTTAAAATTAGATTTTTTTAAATGTTTAGATTTAAAATGTCATTTTTAATTATTTTAGTCTACGTAATTCTTAGTCTACCTCTCTTTCTCATAATATTAGGTATAAAAATATCCTCTCAAACATGAACTGATACTTCTAGCGGTCTACATTAGACATGTTCGTACCACCTTAAATAGTCTTTGTGCACCTTATCTTTTATTGGTGTTACACTTATTTTATTACGAATAACTTCGTTCTTTATGCAATTTATTCTCGTATGATCACTCGTCTATCTTAATATACGCATTTTCATTACACTTATCTTACATATATATTGTCTCTTAATGAGCCAACAACGGATTGCAATCCTATAGAATTTTTTTTTCAATTTAATAGGCATTTTGTCATCACATAAAATTCTCATAACATTCTTTCACTTAACTCACTCTGCCTTAATTTTATGTTGAACATCCTTTTCTAGATCTCATTTATATTGCACTATAAATCTAAGGTACCTAAACTTCTTAGAAGTTTCAATTTTCACACCATTTAAAGAAATTTTATCACTCTGATTATTTGAGTCACTAATCTACAATGCATGTATTCAAAAAAAGAATTAGACTCTAAATAGTATTTTTAATTTCGATCAATACAAGGAGAGAAAAGTAACTGTCGAGGAGTTCAAGATCTTACTCTTAATTATTTGTTTATCTTTGCTTGATCATTTCTCATGTGTTTCTTCTATATTTCATAGGTTTTAACATGTTTGGTTTCCCTTATCTTTTTCCATCTCAAACCAAGAAAACGATCCATAAGATGTTTTGCAGCACTATCCAAAGCTAATACCACTATGACAATTGCACAAACTTGTTTGATGTAAATGTCGTAGATTCAATAGTTTTTTTGAACCATAAGTGGGTGGAGTGAACGTAATGCATATTTAGTTTTATAGTCCCAAATAGTTTGCTTTATGTAATTCTTGTAAAGTTTGCTTCTTTGGTCTTGAATTCCGGGGTCTTTTTCAATCACTTTTGCATTTTTGTTAATCTTATTGCTCTATTGGATTTAGAAGGTTGGACTATTGATATGAATTTAAGACCCGTTTAGTTTATTAATTCGAGTTTTTAATTTGAGTTTATATGTGACTTTATATGAAGACTTTTTATTGTAACAAAAAAGTTAAATGTAACTGTTTCTGATAGCTTTTTACTATAGTAAAACTTGAATTAGTAAAATGAACGGGGCCTTAGATATACACAGTATATTAGAATTGATTAGAGCTTTTTGCAAGGATAGGAAATCAACTGATCTTGTTCAATTTGTTGATTTGAATTTTCAATTTGAGTTGATATGTGATTTTATGTGAGAGTTTTTTACTGTAACAGAAAAATTTAGTTTAAAATTTAATTTTTATTACAGTAAAAAATTTTCTCAAAAACAGTCACATCTAACTTATTTATTACAATAAAAAGCTCTTATATAAAATTACATCTCAAATTAAATTAAAAATTCAAATTAACGAACTAAACAGACTCAATATATTCTTCTCCTTATGTAAGATCCATTCGACCGATCCGTTTGGTGAGTCAAAATTCAAAGCTGAACCGGGTAGGCCCCAGAGAGGTCGAAACCACACCGCTCTAGCTATTAAGCTTTTAATTATTTGTAAAATTTACAATGCACGTCTAGTAGCTAGTAGCGATTCCATAAAGAAAATCTATACAAATTGGCACAACCACACCGCTCTAGCTATTAAGTTTTTAATTATTTGTAAAATTTACAATGCACATCTAGTAGCTAGTAGCGATTCCATAAAGAAAATCTATACAAATTGGCACTGGTACTCTTTATCTCTTGAATACTCTTTAGCAATTAGGAGGAATGCCCCAACAAAACTTGAAAATTGAATTTATGCCATAAGATATTAGAGCATTGGATTTGTGTTCTTCAAACACTAGTTAAAGATTATTAACTAGATTATTAAATATTATAAACTATATTATTAAATACGTTAAAAAAAAAAGAAAACCAAAAATTAAAAAAAAATCAAAACACATAATTGGATTTTCTCTCAAACGAAGACGATGTCGTGGATATTGCATGGTTGTTCGGACTGTTGTTTTCTTTTAGAAGTGTGCAGATGAAGCCAACTCGCAATCTCAATCGGACTTGTCCATAACAATCTGCATCATCGGATTTGTAAACTCGTCAAATTTGAGGGACAACGTAATCTTCGATCTCCAATGGGAGATTGCATTGAGCACATGTTGATGGAGCCTTCCTCACTCTGTCATGTTTAGGCCCTATTCATTTTGTCGATTCGAGTTTTGCTACAGTAAAAAGCTCTTTAAAACAGCAACAGCTGATTTTTTTGCTACAGTAAAAAGCTCTTACATAAAGTCACATCTCAATTCGAATTAAAAACTAGAATCAATGAACTAAACGGATCCTTAGTGTGATTCTTGACATGTGGTCGTGTGATCTCTTGCACTCGATTAGACATGGAGGAGAGAAGAAAACGAGAGGGGCGAGATAGAGATGGAAAAGAGATAAATATGAGACAAAAGTGATTAGGTTTATTTTAGATAGAGTAATTTGTGTTGAGGTTAATTAAGTAGTGTCTGATCAATGTAAATAAAATGATCAACCGGGTAGAAATTCAAACGCTAATTAATTGGTGGTATAGATTTGTAAAATAAAAAAATTAAGAGTATGTTTATGTTAGAAATGGTGTCCTAGAAGCATGAGATGTAATAAGATATTTATTATTTATTTAATAAAAGAGTTTATTCATCATTTTATGTGCTTATATTTGTGAATATTTTATGAATATCAAATGAAAATTTCGTGATTATTTATGTAACCTTAAACATTGTATCTAAGTGTTGTATGCGAGAGGATAATGTTTAAGGATAATAATCAAAAAGTGATGTCCGTAATAAATTTAATTAAAGTTCAGAATCTTTAATTATAACATTACTAATACATATCATTTTCATTTAGAATGGAACGGTGTTATCTGCACTTTTAATATGGTGAGATATTGAATGAGTGTATTACACATAATGAGATTATGTGGAACAATGACACATACACAATATGAATTTCTAATAATTTCTGTTAAGTATAGAAATTCTAATTGAGTCTACCGGTGGTCATATATAGCATGATCTTAATATTGAATTCTTAACAAACTCCTATTTATGAATTTGTATCTTTTGATTTACTCGGTACAGATTCCGAGACCCTGAATTCTATTCCTTGTATTTTGGAGACATGATGAAGTAGGTAGTCGAGAATGTTATTATACAAGATGGAATCCATTCATTCTTGAGAAAGAAACACATAAATAATTCTCTTGAGTGTTGATTCGGTATTTGGACTAGTAAGAGTGCTCTGGTTCATGAATGTGTTTTATGAATCACTATCCATTAGAGAATCAATGGTACTCAAGGATGAAGATATAATTAGAGAGGTTAACGAATTCTACCTAGCTCTAATTATAAATTATTTATAGATGATTGATCTATATGCAGTGACTATATCAAATGGACTCTTCACAATTTAAAAGTAATTTATGTCTATAATTTCGAGAGTGCAATTCCAAGTTTATAATGGAGTAACTATTAGAATTAATGAAATTAATTAATTAATTAATTAAAGTGTTTAATTAATTATTAATTTTATTGGTGATCGAGATTATAGGTCTATTAGTCCATGCGTCGTCCTTGTAATTCTACCAACACAAAGGGTAAAATGAGAATTTTAGAATTACGAAATTCTAAAATTAAACACTCGAAAATAATTAATTGAGAATTAATTATTATTTAAATAATGTGATTATTTAAATTTGAATTGTGAACATAATTTAAATTTATCATTTTAAACTAACTTAAATTATGATTCTAAAGCTACCATTCTCTTAATTTAAGGTGATTTAAACTTCTAATTTTATTATGGTTTTAGAATTATAATTTAAATTTAAAATCATGAATCATAATTTTGATTCTAAAATTATAATTAAAATTACTTTAGTCTGAATCCTCGTATCAAGTGATAGAAAATTGAGTGGCATGTCACCTAATTTACTGATCGGCCCTAGGGCTTAGCCGAAAGATTCGATTGATTAACCGAAAGATTAAACAAATAATAATAAATGATCAAAAAGGCAAACTTGCCCCCAAATTCTGCCCATGAGATCCAGGTAGCATTATTCTATGAACTCTCTAGAACAAACTTCTCCACTAACGCCTAAAACCCTAAACCCTCTCCCTATATATAAAAGTGAAACTCTCATTCAATTCCCCAACCGCATGCAAGAACTTACAACGCAATCCAGAGTCCCAAAAAATGGCCGCCAAAATGATTCTCAAGGACGCCAAAGCCCCTCTCCATCTCCTCCGCAGCTCAGTCTTGTCCGCGGTGCGGTCAAAAACTGCTCCCTCCAATGATGAATTTGTTCAGGCTCTGCGGAGTGCGACTCAGAAACCGATCTCTGAAGCCGCGGATCTTCGCGGACACCTCTGCAACGATTGTTCTCTAAAATCTCAGGCAGTCATCGGCGTAGAACAAATTTGGGCAGCTATAAACTCCGGTATTGCCCTCGAGGCCCGTCAATCAAAGCGAGTAGTTGACGACGATGACGACGATTATTCCGACAACGATTTCGTTGATTCTAGAGATGACGATGATTACAAGGAGGGCCTGTACGACGATTTCATTGCAGGAAGTGATGATGAAATAAGTGATGATGACTGAATGTAATATTATCGTCATCTTGCGCGATGAGAAATGTCATTTAAGTGTCTCTGTTTTTAGGCTTCAATGATGGCTTTGTTACTCGGACGTTTGATTCGTCTTTTGTTCTTGATTACGGAAGTGGTAATGATGATGATGATGAAGATTGATAATAGTAAGTTTGGTTCTTAATTTATTTCCTTGATAGTCTTTTTTATGTTTCAAGCTATTAATACTCTGGAATCAATTTTCCGACCATAAGAATTTGTCAACGAGAATAAAATTACTTTCTAGCAGGATTTTCTTTTTTTTTTTGGCCTAAACCGTGTGTGAATCGCTGGAATACAGCTATGAGAAGCTGCATAGTCTCAAAATAGGGCAAGTTGAATGATTTTGCGGGCAGAGGTTAATGGTAACATATAGGCACTTGAAATGCAAACAGAAGGAGAGAAGAAAAATAATTTCTAAAGCAAAAAAAAAAAAAAAAAGAGTACAAAATATGAGAATGTTGTGCTAGTCGAGAAATATGTTTCATGTTCTATTGTAAAATTCTTCCAAGTATAAATCAATGTTTCATATTTACAATAAATACATTTGACTGCTATCCTATCTAAATAACATATATTTGTAATTAAAATCTTAAAACCTCATTCACTTTCCAAGATACAACTTCGACAAAGCGGGCAGGTTAGGTTTTTTGTCATCCAATTTCTTAAGCAAATCGAATGGAAGATGTGATTACAAACCGGAAAGACCTGACACGAATCCCCTGTTTCGAAATCCTCCAAGCAAATACACATTCATGATTGGAACTCGTTTTCAATTCATGGCTTCCATAGCTAACCTGCGGTGGCAATCTCTCCAACACTTTGTGCATCCTCTTGTTACGCCTCGACCCTCTTCCTTCACCGAGGTCTCTGATGATCCCGTCGAGCATCTCCAGAATCTGCAGGTTGTTGTGCGTCGAGGAAGCTCGAAATGCCTCATCGTCATGATCCTCCTCACCAAGTGGAGGAAATGTTTCTCCCGTTTCGAGATCATTTCGTTGGATCTCGTGGAAGTGTCGGTGAAAAACGTTGCAGAAGATGTGGACTAGAGAGACGATGATGAGGGACACCATGACCGAGAAGGCGATGATGAAGAGGAGGATCACGAGAAGAATGCAGAACCCAGTGAAAAAATAGAAAATTGTAGAAAAAAGTGTTGGGGAAATAACAAATAATTGAAGAACCATAGTGTTCATGGCGGGGGGGAGTACCGCAACTAATGTATTTATTATCGCTTGCAGGCTGATTGTTGTGTCATTTGTCTATGAAGTCTGTTGCTAAAACACTTCGAGTTTAATTTGTTTAAAACAAATTAACTGTTGTGTGTGGATGTTATGTGGGATGAAAACCTAAACCATAGAAAACACATATGCGTTGGTTGTGCAAATATGTCAATGTCCTCATTATAGAAGTTTAGTTTGGAATATCACACCAAACTCAAACCATACAAGAAATGCGTGTGTTGTAAAGCTTGTGGGTTTGGTTTATTGGTTTATTTGTTTGATTTAGAAGCATATATTGAACAACTAAATCCAAAACCACGTGTGCCTATGGGATATAATCACCAGAACAACATTTGTTACAGATAGAAATCGCCACAAGCATAGAGCATTCATTGTTTATCTGGACTCAAGTATATCTGGATAATGGGGGGGTTCTAAGGCGTTTTCTTTGCTTTTCTTTTTTTCTTTATTTGCTTTTTCATTTTTTTGCAATCTGATGATATATAAGTACATTTAAGGATCCAATTTTCGTCTTCTTTACCCTGTCCGTTTCATTTCCTCTAATAATATTATGACGAGTTAAAATATGTTGTTCCTTTTTTTCTGTCTTGGCAGCTATCTTTTATTTAATTATTTGTCATGTTATCTGAATTTAAGAATCTAATGACATAAATATGACTAAAATACTGAACATATATAAGCAAATCACGAGGTGTCAAAATTTAATTTGAGGGACAGCCACAAAGATAGAAAAATAGGACAACATATTTTGATTCCATTATAATATGTCAATTAAAATTCCACATAACATGTTATTATCTTACGTGACATTTAATTGATTTGACGTGTTTTTATCTTATATGATAGTTTCTTTATTTGCTTTTTCATTTTTTTGCAATCTGATGATATATAAGTACATTCAAGGATCCAATTTTCGTCTTCTTTACCCTGTCCGTTTCATTTCCTCTAATAATATTATGACGAGTTAAAATATGTTGTTCCTTTTTTCTGTCTTGGCAGCTATCTTTTATTTAATTATTTGTCATGTTATCTGAATTTAAGAATCTAATGACATAAATATGACTAAAATACTGAACATATATAAGCAAATCACGAGGTGTCAAAATTTAATTTGAGGGACAGTCACAAAGATAAAAAAATAGGACAACATATTTTGATTCCATTATAATATGTCAATTAAAATTCCACATAACATGTTATTATCTTACGTGACATTTTAATTGATTTGACGTGTTTTTATCTTATATGATAGTTCTAAAAGATATGGCATGACGTTATTGAAATTGGTACGGTCAGATATTGTTTTAGTCGGAAGTATTATTTCTAAGGGGCAGTTGTGAAAATCTTGCTGAAAGGTATATTTTTGTTTGGGAAATTCGAAATCGTGCATGTATTGTATGCTAATTATTTCATGCTTCTCTATTCCAAAAGACGTAAATCCCGTCAACGCTAAAGTTGGTAATTCTACTGGGTCTAGAGACAAAGCGCAATCAAATAACACAGGGATTCATCTTGAAGGATGGACTTTCTTTCTCTTTATAAGACTCACATTAATCATTTCTCCACAAGTCAAAACATGATAAATTAATGCACTTCATAAATAATTGCAAAGTTTTCTACAAAAATGCTTTTCTCTTTGAAATGATTTATTAGCCAATTGGGGGGCACGCATTCGGTTCAAATTACTCAAAAGATCATTACAAAAAATAAAAAAATAAAAAATAAAATCTGTGTGACATTCTAACGAAATCCCCAAAACCCAAATCAAACAATGATAAAATAATCTTGACATTTACAGTTATTTATACATTCAAACATCTAAGAGGCAATTACGACAAACAGGGCAAGTATGTCTATTCTTCAACCAGTGGTCTATACAATTGGTATGGAAAATATGATTACAAACAGGCCAAACTTGGCACGACTCGCCATCTTCCAAGTCCTCCAAGCAAATGACACACTCATCACCGCCACCATAACTCGACCGCCTTTCGCGGCTACCGTAACTAATCAATGGCGGCAGCCTATTCGATTCCCTCAGCCTCTGGCCTCTTCTCTCGTCGATGTCGCGCACAAATCTCTCCAACATGTCGATCAGTTGCGCATTGTATTGTACGAGAGATCGATAGAAATGAACTTGATGAGACATGTTAGAGTCAATGATTTGTGTTTGTTCAAGAATATTGTGGTTTGACCTCATGTCTTGAAGCCAAGAAAGGAGGCTAAAGAGAATGTGGTACAAAAGGACAAAGCAGAAGGCGATCGTGACACAGAGGATTAGGGTTGCGAGGAAATCGAGAGTTAAGGTGTATTGGGAAGAAGGGAAAGAGGGAATTGAGGTTTGAGAAAACATGATGATGTTGTTTAGAGGAGAAGATAGAATTTGTTTGAACAAAATGTTGCCCATATCTGTGTATATTGTGGATAATGGGGATAAGATCATGTGTTTGGATTTATGAAGGATTTTAAGTGATGTCAAAGAGATTGGTACTATTGAAGATCCAGATTATCTGAATTTGTTTTGGTTGATTTTCCAAGTATAGAATCTTAGAGTTGAAGAGAACAGCCTATTACTTCGTGAAGATGATTTCTTTGGCGCTGGCAGATTTTGTTGGACTTTTAAACGATTAAAACGTTCTAATAAAGTAATCGTTTTTCTTTTTTTCTTCTCTAATCATTTTTTCCTTTATAAGGTGAATTTGTCCACGTCTGCTTTTGGTGTCATCCTCATCTTTAAATTAAAAGTCTTTTCATAGGTTGACTTGCACACCATTATCGGTTTAAATGAAGTACGCGGGTTCAAATTAGAGTTTAAATTAGGGTCATGATTTTTGAAATTTAAATTTTTTAAAAGAAAAACACTTTGAAATTTAAATTTTTTTAAAAAATACTATAATAAATTAAAACTATGAATTTACATTATAACAAAACTTATATATCAAACATCACTTGCATATGTTAAGAGTTGTTTGTGGCACAAACGACATCGATCACAATTTTTTCTTTAAAAAATAGTAAATATTGGCCCAAATCTTTTCGTCGAATTAAATCACAATTAAACTTTGTTGTTTTAGTATTTTCTTTTTTTCACACAAACTTAAATTTCATATCTTTTTAATGTTTTTTTTAGGGGATATCATTTTTTGTTTAAATTAAAATAGATTGAAAAACTAGAAAGAAGCCATATGGGTAGTTACTAATTTTTTAATGATATAAAACAAAACCTTTTTTTTTGTGTGTGTGACTGTGTGTGTTTCTTCTTCTTTTGACAATAATAAGGAACGTGTTTAACCTCAACACTAGTTCCGTTCTGCGGTGATTCTCGGCGCCAGAAAACCCAAACCTAATGATGATTAACATTAACATTATTCCTGCCTCGTCTTCTTCAAACTAATACAAGTTTGCTGTTTCTCTTGTGATTCTCCAATGGAGGAAACTTCACAAAACTTCCTCTACGAAACCCTAAGCCCGCTCGCTTTATCCTCCGCCAACCAATCTCCGCCGCCCGATGACCTCGAACCCTTCACCGTGTTCCGCAACGAGATTTCCCTCTCCTCTCTCCCCTCCGCATCGCCGGCAACCACCACGCAGGATTTCTTCTCCCTCGATGTCGGCGCCGACGGCTCCGACTCGGTCCCGGCGTCTCCGGCTCCGCCACGCCAGGCCGCCGAGCCGAAGACGCCGGCCCGGGAAGCCGAGCCGAGGCTCGAGAGCGGCTGGTTCCGCGGCAATAGCAAATTCAAGAGCCCAATGCTTCAGCTTCATAAAGGTATGGATTTTGGTTCCATTTTCGATTCGGTTTAGAGTAGTAATTCGTGAGGTTGTGGAAGTTGAAATTGAGTGTGTTGCAGAGATAGTTGATTTCTGCGAGTTTCTGTCTCCTACTCCGGAAGAGCAAGATGCGCGAAATGCAGCTATTGAACGTGTCTTTGATGTTATCAAATATATATGGCCAAACTGTAAGGTATAATTGTCTCTCATTCTCTCTCTCTCTGTTTTGTTGCCGTGGAGTTTCAATTCTTATGGTGAATTTGTAGGTAGAAGTTTTTGGATCATTCAAGACAGGGCTTTATCTTCCGAGCAGTGACATTGATGTGAGTATGCTGATCCCTTTTCTTACAAATTTATGAATTGGTACTGTTCTTTGGTATAACTGCTATATCTTGGCTTTGTCTTTATTCAATACGTCTAAGTGTAAATCTTTTCTGGACATTCTCCATTCTGAGAACTGATAATGGTTTGTCTTAAATGTCCTAAAATTTAATGAAAATTGTTGCCTCTTTTTTTTCCGTCTCTTGTTAATATGGAATTTGATGATTCTAAGTTTACTTATGTGTTAAATGATGACGGTCCATACTTTTATTGATATTAATTGTAGGTTGTGATTTTGGGAGCAGGGATCCCAAACCCGCAGCAAGGTTTGCAGGCTCTTTCTCGAGCATTGTCACAGAGGAGCTTGGTGAAAAAGATGCAGGTGCATCTCTGTTTATTATGAGTGTACTAATAGTAACAGAATTTGTTTTCTCATTCTTGGTTTTGGCTACCAATTCTTCAGGTCATTGCAAAGGCTCGTGTGCCGATTATTAAATTTGTAGAAAAGAAAAGTGGTGTTGCATTCGATATAAGGTTTGCCTATCTATCTGCTCTGCTATGATTTGAAACATTTAAAGTACATTCTTGTATTGGTTACTACTATGCCACTTGAGGGTTGCATTCTCTATTTGTTTTAGCGCAATTCCCCTCTTAGTATCTTATGTTTTGTCTCTTGCTTCACAGTTTTGATGTGCAGAATGGACCAGTAGCTGCTGAGTTCATAAAGGTTTGCTGCATTATCTCTTATCCTATTATGTTAAAAGAAAAATGTGTTGTAATGTTTTACATCAGGCTGGAGCACTAAACTTGTCTTCGAGCTTTTAAGGATGTTATAAATGCAATTTTGTTACTTATTTCCTACATGGAATACAAGACTGCTATCCAATGTTTAAGTTGTTACGGCTAGATGAGCAGTGGTAGTGCTTCTATAAACATGTTAAATAATACACATCACACACACACACACACACTTTCATTTAAAAGAATAACCAAATTCCTGCAAGAGAAGTCAATGATTCTGAATAGCATGCACATAGAGATGGGAAGGCAAGCTTTGATGCTGTTTGCAGTGGTAAAATGGAATTGATGCTAATCATAATGGGAAATATATCACAGTGAGCAAATACATCTTATGACTGAGAACCTCTTGGGTCATTCATCTGTTACTAAATCTTGGCATTGTTCAGATTAAGCCTTGGGGTAAATTTCAATTTAGCTTTAAGTCTGTAATTTCAGGGCTTTTGCTTTTGGTATTCAAGATTTTCTTCTTCCATTGGTTCAAGTGATAGGGACACATTGATATTTATGTGTAAGATATGATAACCAATAATTCTTCCATCAACTGTAAGGAAGGAAATTCAGCTTGTTTGGTCGTATTGTCATATGTTCACCTTTTCAGGATGTGGTATCAAAAATGCCTCCTTTACGGCCTCTGTGTTTAATTTTAAAAGTTTTTTTACAGCAGAGGGAACTGAATGAGGTACGTTCTTTTTGCATAAGCCATATATCAAAACGTCAATTGGTTTGTTTTTCAAAATCTCCCATTCCAGTCGTCCTAATTCAATATTCCAATAAACTATTAAGGTGTACTCTGGCGGATTAGGTTCTTATGCCCTCCTTACCATGCTCATGGCAATGTTGCAGGCAAGTGATTTTGTTGCATGCATTTTGTTAAGTTAATGCAATTCTAATTTGGTGTTGCATGTGTATATATGCGTGTAGATGGCACATATACACATGATTTTGATGAAGGCTAATCAGTGCTCACTGCTTACATTTCCATTTTCCTGTGACAGAGCCTAAGGGAACCAGAGGGCAATTTGGGAGTTATTCTGGTAAGTGTTTCTTAAGCAAATCCCTTGGTAGTGTTTTCTTTTCTAGTATTTCATTGTTTCTTAAAGCCAAAGTTGGTTTACATTTAATCCCCAACTACTAGGCATGAGCCGTTTCAAACTCAGAGGTATGCATCTATTCTGAGATACTAATAATTACATAGCTCATATATAATAACTACCAGGCAACAGATTTAAACTTGCCTAGAACTTCTAGAAATATTCACGGGCTCATGGTCTGCTTTCTTTCATTTGTATCTTGCTTTCTGAGAGCAGGTAAACTTTTTTGATTTTTATGGACGCAAATTGAACACCTCAGATGTTGGTGTATCTTGCAATGGGGGAGGCACCTTTTTCTCGAAGATTAGCAAAGGGTATATGGAAAATTTTCCCCCTTCACACCATTGCTCGCTGTGCAATTTAGTTATCCGTGTAATTAGCCAACAAATGCTGTCATATGATATTTACCTCTTGATTTTCATCACTTCTCTGAATTGAACTTTGATTTTACTAAAGTTAGTTGGTTTTCTTCTCATTTAGTTTTGCAACTCCAGGACGTCCTTTTCTTATCTCTATTCAGGATCCACAGGTTTGTTGAATATTTTGTTTTATTGTATGGTCTTGAAAAATACAGCATGAATTCTGTCTCCTAGATTTTTTTTTTTTTTTCCAGTTCATTGATTACTGTTATTTTTTTCATGATGACCTAGGCATCAGAAAATGACATAGGGAAGAACTCCTTTAACTATTTTCAGGTTTGTTGTTTCTTTGCTTACTTTCTCCATATATGATTACTGAAAGGGCAGGAATTGAATTTGTAGGTTGAAATAGGTCTATTGCTGTTTTTAACTTTGTCTGTACAGATGTATGCGTTTGCCTGCATTTTATATACTCATTTTATAATATAAAATTTACTAAATCTGCTTCGTCTCTCCACTTGGGTGTTAGTTTTTAATGGCTTGTGTATCCTAATAGATTGAGACTGCACTATCATCAAAAATACTATTCGTTCTTCCTGACAGTCATGATATTTTCTTTCCTTCATTTGATGCGTCTCTTTGCTAAAAAGCTTGAAAGGAACAAGATTAATAATGTTGGTTACTTCAATCAAAATGCCAAATGTTTGTTCAATTCAACCAGTCAATGAACCACATTTAAGTCTATTTTAACAGTTGAGCTATATATTTGTTTGGCTTGCACCACGTAAGGGAATGACTACGTTAATTAATCCCCTCTAGGCATCAGACTAAAATTTATTGCAAAAATCCAGACTAATCATTCCACATAAATTCTTCCATCTTTTCCCACCTCTTATTAAGAAGTGAAAGGATGTCTTGTTTGGCCGTATCTCATTCCCTGCATCTGTTGCAGATTAGATCAGCGTTTTCAATGGCCTTCACAACCTTGACAAATCCTAGGATCATCATGGACCTAGGCCCCAACAGGAGCATTTTAGGTACCATAATTAGACCTGACGCAGTGTTGCTGGAACGCAAGGGAGGGTCTAACAGGCAAGTGACTTTTGATAGCTTGCTTCCTGGAGCAGGGGAGCCATTAAATACCCAGTATGGTCAGCAGGAGATGTTGTGCAATTGGCAACTGGATGACGAAGAGCCCCTGCCACGGGGAGGTGATCTTGCTGGAGATCCTAGTGAGTATTCCTCTGGAAAGAAGAGGAGAGCTTCTGCAAAAGAGAAGTCCGGTAAGAAAAAGGTAAAAGACAATGGGGATGTGGGCAGCGCAAGGCATAGAGAAAATGGCTACAATGGGGATGTGGGCAGCTCAAGGCATAGAGAAAATGGCTATGGCTCTAGAAAAGAGAAGATAAAGGAAAAACGTTTCCGACACAGCCACGGCAATGCCAATGGTTATGGTCGCAGTGTGTCTCCATGGAGTCGCTAGAATCTTTTATATGCTACTTTATTCCGTCTGCTCCACAAGCGTTGCCACCATGCATCCATGATCAACGATGCTGCATGATGGCGGACGGGCTTTGAGGTTGTTTTCACTCTCTACGGGACCTGCTTTATAGTTACGTGATCAAGTCCACATGTGAGTGATCCCGTTTAACTTCTTGTACTGGATATGAACTTCGAGCGCTTCTGATACTATGTTATCGTATTTAACAGAGTAATTATATACCAGTTTTGACATGTCAAGTTTGGAATGTATCACAGATCAATTTTTTTATTGTGTTATTTATTCTTCGTAGTTATAGGATCTTTTTCAGATTATTTTTTCTTAGTGGTTGAATAGAATTGTTTAATGATTAATGATATTTCTTTGGTGCTTTCATGTATTATAATTTCTACGTCTCCAGAATACTTGACTTTTGTAACCGTATACACAAGACTGGTTAATAAATGGGACAACATTGTTTTGAGTGGAGAAGTGAATCATCTTATGTGCCCGAAAATTGCAAAATTATCGTTCTGAAAAAGTGGTGGTAAACCCATACACGTGTGCGTGTGTGTGTGTGTGTGTGTAATATGTACGTCAGTCATGTAGCGAAGGCTCAACTGAATGTTGGTGCGGTTTTTTAAGGCAAAAATTAGGTCGTCACAAGAAAAGGAATTCTACCAAGTTTGTGTTTTTCTGGTTCAAATGGTATCAACCTAACGACATTGTTAAAATAATTAGAACTAGTATTTTGCTTTTGAAAATGTTAGCCCTCCATATTTTTTCTAAGAATAATTTCACGAATGCCCTTTATTGATCTTGTGTCAACTTGCCTGTTGATCTTTGAAGATCATTGCATCCACTCAACTACGTAAAATCGTTTGAAACATCTCTCTGTTCATATTTGCCTATGATATTAAACCCTTTAAACTATGAATTTTATGTCAACCTACCACTAACCTTTTAGAAGTGGTGATTGCACTCGCACAACTACATAAAACTAGTGCTCAGAAGTCAGAATACACAATCCATCCAATCCAAATCTGTTTATAAAGAAATGAGATCTATCCGGATAGGGAAAAACTCCATATTCATAAAATAATGAATCCTATTAAATTAAGTCTCGCCTACTAATTTAACGGGACTAATTTTATATGAGTAGCGGAGTTTTAACCTTATCGGGATAAATAAAGGTGATTGTTTTTAAAACTAAAGAGACGGCTTATATGATATGTTCGAAATGAACTAATAAATGGTGATTTGGTAAAATTGCAGGTTTAACTTTTCCTTTTAAACTAATTATAATGGTTAAAAAATATATCCAAAAAATTGACATAAAAGAGAGATTTTTCATTAATAAAAAGAAATGCTTTTATAACTTTTCCCTTGTTAGAAGTAGTGCCTTAAAGCAAATACTTTTATGACTTCCTTGATATTTTTTGCTGATTTCAAATTATAATCAACCAAAATAATCATCCGATTTTTTATAGCACTAATAAAAACAATAATTTATAAATACTACTAATTTTGATTTTTTTCTTTTTACTTAACTGCCACATCAACAATTTTTTTGTTGTTGCAAATATTAATAAATTTTTTGTCACATCAATAATTTTAATTAAGGCATAGTCAAACCGTAATTCTATACCCTCAATCTCCAAAATTTTTTATTTTAAAGAAAGTTGTATTTGAATAATAGTAATTCAATTTTTAGATTTTTGCCGCTTTTAGAAATTAGAAATTTAGAATGGT
>NW_010359379.1:3430-50204 GCF_000414095.1 Morus notabilis | reverse complement strand
GTGTGGTAATCGCTAGAGGTGATCGATCATATTTGATTCTAACTAGGAGTAACTTTCCTAATCTATCGCGCTTCTTTTGTTTCCTAATTGAACACAATTTCAAACGCCCTCTACTTCTTATATATTAATGTTCAACAGTCCTTTCCAACATCAATCCCTAGTCTACTTGACTATATAAATCGATCTTAAAAGGTTCAGGAAATTTACAGTTTAATCTTTCTCTCTCTTACTTTGATTTAATTAGCCAAACACCTACGCTCTGAATTCTTTCTTCAAAAGGTAATGTAGTTTGAATTTCATAACTAATTCTACTTTGCGCCCGTTCAGTTTTTTTTTTTTTGATTGTGTTTTTATGGTATGTTCTTGATGAGTATATGTCTTACTTCCAAGTAACAAACTATGATTTATTATTATTATTATTATATATTCATGACTCGTCTCGCAGCAGTAACGGTATCTCTTGATAGTTGTTTATTATTATTATTATTATTATTATTAAGTGATTTTGTTGACTAAATAGCATGTTACATGTTTCACTTTTATATGTTATGTTAGAACTATGTTTTTTATGGAAAGAACCGTAGACAATTCTTATATTCCTATGCGTGTGTATGAATGTGTATTTAGATGAATTAAGACGGGTAAGGATGAGTTCTCCTATTTATTTGCTTATTAATTTGGAGACACCATAGGCCTATTTGGTAATATTTTTAAAATGATAGTATACATATGTCAGACTCTGTTTTGTCTTTTTTTAATAGTCTATTAAGAGCATTTTTAATATAATATTATAATTGATGTGTTAATGACAAATTTAATATTTGAAGGTAAGAAACACTCTTTAATGCAGTGTTATTTGTTGTGTTGACATCAAGTATTACATGTAACAAATTTGACATTTAATTGCTAGGGATTGATGTGTTTACTTTTTCATTTAATCAGTACAACTTTTGCATTTTTAAACTATTTTAAATTAAAAGTTTACTTTTACAACATTTAAAACTTAATGATTATGATAAAAAAAAGTAGATTTAGTGTTTAAAATAGCATTACGTATTAGAGTACAAATGAAAATAATATATTCTATCACACTTTTTAGTACTAAATATACAATTGACATTAGCTATTTATTGTAAATGGTCTTAATGTTCTATTACATTTGTGTGTACACATATAAAATACAATCAAATAGGCCCTTTTCATTTGGTCATGTACTAATTCTACTTGTTAATTCTTTGTTTGTAGCTTGTAATTGTTTGCGGTGAAACCAAAGATGATATCACAAAGGATCCGAGTTTACAATGATTGTTCTGAATGTCGCATTAAGATGAGAGTGTACTCTAGATTCCCCTTCTCCGGTCTCATACTTACTCTTGAAGATTTTGGAGATGTGGGGCCCGGTAAACACATAGATATGCCCTGTCGTGTCCTTAATTTTCCATTGTATTCAGATTGTTTCCAAGAGATTCATTTTGATGTGGGACAAAGTACCAAACATATTAGAGCTGATGACATCAAGGGCTGTAAAGAGATCAGATTCACTGAAAAAAATGGGATGATTATAATCAAAGTTATCCAGGGAAATTATTTTGAAAGAATAGGGTAATTGTTTTCATTCGTTTATTATACATTTTTTTTTCCCTTTCAATAATCTTTGTTCCTCCATATTTGCATTATCGTTCTCACTTGTTTGTTTCCCCTACTTTTTTTTTGTGCAGAATTGTTTGGAAGCTGAAGGATTTTGCTTCAAAGATGAAAGAATTTGGTGAAAAGATAAAAAAAAAATTTGTAAAAAGAGCTGTATCCAATAAACATGTGAACATTAGAGAACCTTTTCTAAGGGAACTTCTGTGGTTCAACACTAGCGTCGGGAATACGATAGCTTGTGCTTTTTACATCATCTAGATTGTTTGTACTAGAGATACTTGGGGCAATAGATGATGATGTTTCTGTGTAGTTAACATTAACCAATCTCGTTATTTTGATTGTTTCTGATATATAATATTACATCCTCCTCTAACGGATAATATAGTTGAGAATTCTTTGTCAGTCAAATGCACCAAGAAGTTGAGAATTGCCTTAAGATGGCTCTGTGGCTGGAACGACAATTTTTTGGTCATTTCCTTTTTTATATTTTGCACATTTTAAGCTTATGGAAAGCTTGCATCATATATTCTGCATGTTTTTAACATTATACTTTTCAATCGCATTTGTAATTATATTGTTTAAAAGAAAAGACATTAAAATAAATTTATACGTTGTCTAAATTAAACGTCAATTTTATCACTTAAATGTGACTTTAGTAGTCGTAAAGTATAAAGTGAACAAGTTGATCATAATCTTTAAATAATAAAGTCATAATTTAAGTGGTCAAAACTTGTAGTGGGTAAGAAAATGCATAGAATTTATATAAAAATTAAAATTTGAAGGTACAATGTTGAGAACATAAAATATGCATGACAAACTTTTCTATAAGCTTAAAATGTATAGTAAACAACCCTTTTAATTGTCAACCCCCAATCTGGTATTTCTAAACAACAATCTTGCTCCCTTTTGTTTTTTTTTAATGTTGATTTGTTGCCTAAGATCGGTCTTAGGCAAAAGCAAGCAAACAGAAAGCAAAAAATAAAGAGAGACTGGATTTATAGCATTCGCCCTTAACGTGAGAGCAATATCCATGATAGTGTTTGCTTTTTTACTATGTAGAAAGATAGTGAGTGGTAGAGAGAATTATATTTGCTGAAAGACCAAATGCTAGGGCTTGTAGGATGCCTCCTGGACGTTCTTGGTGCTAAGGGAAGGCCTACTTTTATAGCTGTAACCTTTTATAGTTTCATGATTGGATATAGTTTCTTTATTCAGAATAGAGTATATTTTCTCGATCGAGGACGTTTGGTTAGAGGATTTAAATCATGTGATTCGAACCATTTTTGATTTACGTATATTTTTTATGAGAGAAAATACTGTAGCGAACCATGAATCATGATTCGAATCAGGGAACGAATTCCTCTACTAAACATCCTATGTCAACCTTTTTTTGTAGAATTGGAAAATTTGTTGATATAACCTGCATTTGTTTGTGATTTGGTAAGTTCTCAAAATCCCAGGATGGAAAATTCCTTGAAAGATTTTTGAAATACTCTGTGGAGCAGCTTACTCTGCTCCACCGTGCAGTCATAATTGCCTCCAACTCCCAAGTGTTGCAATTATTTTGAGCTGATCTTAGATCTAAGTCTTTTCTTGATGGCTTCAATATATGAGTCTCCTTATAAAGTTCTCGTATTTAGTAGTTTTTCGTCTTACCCGACTCGAATTGACTAGTGAACGATAAAGATTAAATGACGAAATCTAACGCTAATAGTTAAACTATAATATATTTTGTTTTTTTTTTTTAACTATAAGGTGAAAACTCACATTTGGATAAAACATAAATGTATTAGTTACCACATATATAATAATTTGACAAATAAATATTTATGCATATTTTTCTGTCTCTTTTATCCTTGTTATTTTCACCCTTCTAAATTTATCTATCCTTTCTACTCTTTTCCTCTTTGCAAATAAACCGTCTCTTTCTATTTGTCAGACCAATCCCAAAAAGCGAAAAAAAAAAAAAAAAAACTTGTCAAAAAGAAAAAGACAGAAAAATTTAAAAAAAAAATTATAAAGAACCAAAGAAAAGAAAAAGAAATTTCTACAAATACCGCTACTTTATTTTACGCTAGCGATAGTGCACAATCGGAGGGGTGTAATTGATGTGATTACTGATGAGTAAAGTGAATTTTGACTCAAAAAAGTCAGAAGTAGGAAAATCTTTCACACGCGAAGGCATCAATGCCAACTTCCCAGGTGTGACAAACAGCTTGGAATGACTGGAAAGTGGTAAGATGAAAAATGTAAATTAAATAAAACCGTTTATTTCGGCCGTTTAATTTAAATATGATTTTATATGATAATTTTTTATTAAAATAAAAAAATTAAATGTGATTATTTTTAAAAATTTTTAATGTAATAAAATTTAAATTATAAATTAAAATTAGTGAAATAAACAGAATATTTACTTATTTAAATTTAAAATTTAAATTTTATTACAATAAAATATTTTTAATAATATTTAATTTTTTTATTATAATAAAAAATTTTCATATAAAATTATATCTTAACTTAAATTAAAAATTTAAATCATTGAATTAAATAGATTTTAATACTACGAATTATGCTGGATAATTCTAAGAAAAGAAAGAAAGAAAAAAAATCCAATTCTAATTGAAAGAGGGATCCAATTTTAATTATTGATCAGACAACAGCTATTATAATGAAAATGTCAAAATTCGACATAAAAACACCGCAAGAAAAAAAAAAAAAAAGACACGACATAAAAAATTATTATGAGCTAATTTGGTGAAGTTTGTACCCTTTCCCTCGCACACCAACCATGTCAATGTGTTCGTCGTCCGGATCTTGGAGTGGAACAAAGGCATGGCTCGTCCACGGCATCGTCGCCGGAGCCGCCGTCGCAGCGGCAATCGGAGCCCGATTCTATCTCGGCAAATCCAGAAACTTCCGAAGCCGAGTGGTTGGGATTATTCCCGCTAGATTTGCTTCGTCGCGTCTTGAAGGCAAGCCCTTGGTTCAGATCCTCGGAAAGCCTATGATCCAGGTACCAATTTGCTTCGATTCAGTAATCTAAGTTGCATTATCTCTCATTTCCACTCTTTGGTCTTTTTCATATACCCACATATATAAACCGCTTTTGGTATCAAATTGGAAATTGGCTCGTTTTAATGTTCCTTTTGCGATTCTTTTTTTTTTTTTTGTGTGGATAAATTCATGTTTTCTGAACACTTTGTTTTTTCTTTTTTGGGAATTAGAATGATACATTGAGAAGAATGTGAGGCTTTTCATGTGAAATTATGAATTGTTCGTGCTTAATTACGTTCCATTGAGGAATTTATGTGTTCTGTAGTATGGATCTAGCAAGTAGTCTTTTAAAGCTCTCATGTTCAAACGTTTTGAATTTGTGGGCATTTTGTTGTGGAATGTTTAAAGTTTAAGGAACTTAGGGTGTGTTCATTTTCACAATTCAAGTCATGACTTGGATTTTTATGTGAGAGAAAAATACTCTAGTAAAAAAGTTAAATTTGAATTTATGTGAGAGAAATCACTCTAGCAATATGGTTGGTATTTTTTTGGGTTCAGAAGTTGGATCATGGTATATTGGTCTTAAACGTTTGGGAAAGTTTTGATGAGTTTTAAAGTTCTTTTCTACAGAGAACGTGGGAGAGGGCAAAACTCGCAACTACATTGGATCATGTCGGTATGTCATATTGCTTCGCTTCATAAGTTTATGAGAAGAAACTATCGTAAATTTTGTGTGCAAAATCTCGGGATCAGTTTCAATTGCAGTTTTCGGTTAGTAATATTTTAGTTGTAATGGAATGAGTCTAAATGCCCATATGGAAACCTGGCCTTTAAGGTTGATGGTCTTCAATATAGAGATCTTGATATAGAGTTTATTTTTATTAAATGCTGTAACGGTTAGACATGTTAATACATAGATGACGGGGATGACCTTTTTAAGTTTTGCTTGAAACTTACCATAGTAGAATGAGCACCTTATAGTTGATTCTTCTTGATCAAAAGCTTTTCCTCTTCTTTACGTGCTTGATTTACATTAAAAAGATGGGTTGCTTAATTTTGATGAGGTTGAAGTACTTTCCTTACATGATTGGAGAACAATTAAGAACATCAAAGAAAGTTTTTCCATGTTGACAACAGATGAGGTTTTGACATATTTGTTCTTAATGTCACCTTTCATATCTGTGACGCAAATTAGGGATGAAAAATTATCTGTATATTTTTCATATATTGAATAATTACATGGCTAAGTATTTATAGAGTTTACATAGAGAGAAAATAGGAAATGATATCTACCACAATCCTTGAAAATCAGGAATTGTTAAAACTAATTTTCCTAATTTATTTACAGCCTAAAATATCTCTTGACACTCCCCCTCAAGCTGAGGAATGAATATCTTCCATTCCCAACTTGGCTACAATCTCATGAAAATTAGAACAATTTAATCCTTTTGTTAAAACGTCAGCCAGTTGACCTCTCGAAGGAACATAGGACATACATAGGAGTCCTTCTTCCAACTTCTCTTTGATGAAGTGTCTATCAATCTCAATATGTTTTGTCCTATCATGTTGAATAGGATTGTGAGCGATGTTGATTGCTGACTTGTTGTCACAGTAGAGCTTCATAGTTCCTCCCACTTGACTCTCAAATCATCTAGAATAATTTTCAGCCAAAGTAGTTCACACATCCCTTGAGCAACAGCCCGAAATTCAGCTTCTGCAGATGATCTAGCCACAAACATTCTGCTTTTTGCTCCTCCATGTTATCAGATTACCACCAAGAAATGTACAATAGCCAGTTGTTGATCTTCTATCCACTATAAAACCTGCATAATCTGCATCTGTATATGCTTCTAACGTCAAAACAGAGTTCCTTTTGAACAAGATCCCTTTTCTGGGACTGCCCTTCAAGTATTGCAGTATTCTATGTGCATCTTGAAGGTGAGGCTCCCTCAGATTGTGCCTAAATTGGCTGATCACACTCACTGAGTAAGCTATATCAGACCGAGTGTGTGTGAGATATATGAGTCTCCCAACTAGCCTTTGATACATTCCCTTGTCCACTGGTGGTTCCTCTCTTGCTTCACTTAATTTCTGGTTTGAGTCCATAGGAGTGGCAGCCGGTTTACAATCAGCCTTTCCAGTTTCTATTAAAAGATTAGTTACATACTTCCGTTGGGATACAAAGATGCCTTGTCTAGAGTATGCCACCTCAATCCCAAGAAAATACTTCAATCTCCTAAGTTCCTTTATCTCAAATTCTTGAATTAGTCTTCTCTTCAAGTCATCTTTCTCCTTCTCATCATTCCCCGTTACGATGATATCATCAACATACACAAGCAAGGCAGTCACTCCCCCTGAGGCCGAATGTTTGAAGAACAGCGTGTGATCACCTTGGCTTTGCCTATAACCCGAATCTTTCATTACCTTAGCAAATCCGCCAAACCATGCTCTAGGGGACTGTTTTAGCCCATATAGAGCCTTTTTAAGCTTGCAGACTTTGTCACTGGTTTTATTCCCCTCAAATCCTGGCGGGATGCTCATATATATCTCCTCATCCAAGTCTCCGTGGAGGAAGGCATTTTTCACATCATATTGTAGCAAAGGCTAGTCAAAATGGGCTGCTAACGACACTAAAATCCTCACGGTATTCATTTTTGCCACCGGAGCGAATGTCTCCTGATAATCCACCCCATAAGTCTCAGTGTACCCTTTCGCAACTAACCTTGCTTTATATCTCTCGAGAGATCCATCAGCCTTATACTTTAATGCAAATACCCATTTGCAATCAACTATGTTCTTTCCTTTTGGTCTCTTCACTATCTCCCATGTTTGATTCTTTTCCAGAGCCTCTAATTCCTCTCTCATAGCATTCCTCCACTCCTCCTTCAATAACGCCTCAGAAAGTGTATTTGGTATGGAGATTGTGTTTAGGCTAGCTATAAACCTCTGGTGGGATGGTGACAGGTGTTAATGGGAAAGAGGATATAGTGGCCTCTTGGAGCATTCTCGGGATTTTTTCCTGATGGCAATGGGCAAATGAGAGTCATCGGCTGAAGCTTCAACTGTCTCAGTGTCTAGGAGTGAATCTGTACTCACCATGCCCTTATTCTCAGGACTTGGGTTGGCCTCTTGGACTTGTGTCAGGTTTGGGGCTTTTGCCCTTCTTGTATACACCTAAGAAAACCATAAATGAATATCAATAACTTGACTGGACGCAGGCTCTTTCGGATTTTCAGAACTGACAGACTCTTGGGGTTGACAAGTAGGATCGGTTTCTGTGTTGGAAGACTCGGGCTCTTGGGCAGGACCTTGTGGGGTGACCGGAGTGATGACTAAAGGGGAATGAGAAGTAGACGGAAGATCAAGTGGTTCAAAAGACTCAAACGATTCAGACCAAGTACCATCTTCAAGATTAGTTGTCTCCCCCTGAAGATGAGATTTTGGGAAATTAGATTTGTTTTCGAAGAAGGTAACATCAGCTGAGATATAGTATTTTCTTGATGGAGGATGATAGCACTTGTACCCCTTTTGTGTGGATGAATAGCCAACAAAAATACATTTGATTGTACGGGGGTCTAACTTCCCTCTGTTTGGACGGTGGACATGTACAAAGGCTGTGCATCCAAAATATCCTAGGTATAAGGCCATTTGAGGTTCTAAAGTGAGGGTAGTGGGCATTAAGAATTTCCATAGGACTCTTGTTGTCAAGTACACGTGAGGGTAGTCTATTTATTATGTGCGTGGCTGTTAAGACGGCTTCCTCCAGTAGGATTTAGGCGTGTTCCCATGAAACAACAAGGCTCTAGTGACATTTAATAGGTGCCCATTTTTCCTCTCAGCTATCTCATTTTGTTAGGGTGTATCCACACAATAAGAAGTGTGAATAATTCTTTCTTTTTGAAAATAGGGTGATAAAACCTGGTTGAAATAATCCTTAGCATTGTCTGACCTAAAGGTTTTTATTTTTATCCCAAATTGGTTTTGGATCATGGAATGGAAGCTGGGAATAATATTACTGACATCAGATTTTTGTTTAAGTAAAAACAGTCAAGTTACACGTGTGCAATCATCAATTAATGAGACAAACCAACGAGCCCCCGATACATTAGGATAGTAGATGGACCCCAAATATCACTATGGATCAATTGAAAAGGAAAAACACTTTTATTACTGATAGGGAAAGGAACACAATTATGTTTTGCTAGTTCACAAACATCGCAATGAAACTTAGAAATATCAAATCTTATGAACAATTGTGGAAACATAACTTGTAGGACTCTAAAGGACGGGTGACCAAGACGATAATGGTGAAGCCAAATGACATCTTTATTGGAAGAACTGAGAAGAGACACATGCAGGTTATTGGCGGTTTTCTTTGAAATTTCCAGGTGGTAGAGACCATTTCTTTCCTTAGCAAGTCCAATCTTCCTCCCCGAGGCCTGATCCTGAAGAACACAATGAGACAAGAAAAATATTGCACAACACTTAAGATCAGTTGTAAGTTTTTGAATAGAAATAAGATTAGCTGATAACTTCGGCACATGCAAGACATTTTTAAGGACCACAGAGGGATTAATATAAACGTCTCCTAAACCTGCCACTGTAGCTAATTCTCCATTTGCAACAATAATCTTCCTATTACTTGGACAAGGAGTATATGTACGGAAAAAATATGAGAAATGTGTCATGTGGTCCGTGGCTCCGGAATCTAATATCCAAGAATCATCAAAAAACTTGTCAGAAGCGTTGGCTTACCTGAGAGAACTAAGGAACTAGCTCCGGATGGTTTTTCAAGAGAACTCAATAGACTTCGTAATTTTTCAATCTCATCCCTTTTGAACCCAATCTCATCTCCCTTGAATCCCTTGCTATCCGGTCCTTCTTCAGCCTTTGATTGTTCCGTGAGATGAGCTTGGGGCCGTTGTTGTCTTCCACGTGTTCCCCACTCACTACTTGGAGGTTTGCCATTCAACTTCCAGCAATTTTCCTTGGTATGCCTCGGCTTCTTGCAGTAGGTGCACCACAAAGTATCTTGATTTTCCCTTCTCTGGTTCTCCCTTCTTGAATTCCTTGGCTGGTCATCCGTATTCTTCTCCTGATGTTCCAATTTAGTCACTAGAGCAGACCCTTCCATACCACTCGGTTTTTCTAGCATCACATTCCTTCAGCTCTCCTCTCCACGAATAATTGAGATGGTCTCTTCCAGTGAAGGAACCTCCTCCTTACTGAGTCTTTGTAACCGAACTTGATCAAATTCGGAATTCAACCCAGCCAAGAAGTCATACACTCTGTCACCTTCAATATATTTCTTGAGAATTGCTGCATCCTCCGGGCATTTCATGATAGTGATCAAATTCCTGCCACATGATCTGCAGAAAATTGGCATACTCTATGACAGTCATGTCTCCTTGCTTCATTCCATTTGTCTTAATCTTTATCTCATGCACCTGGGCTGTATCACGTGCCTTTGAATAGGTACGTTGAATGTAATCCCATATCTCCTACGCCCAAGTCAGAAACATACAAGTATCACTAATGGCTGGTTCCATTGAATCCCACAGCCATGACATAATTATTGAATCCTCCTCATCCCATGCCACAAATCCAGGGTCTGCTTTTGCTGGTCCAGTCCCAAGCAGGTGGCTGATTTTTCCCTTTCCTTGGAGGTACGTGCGAACGACTTGTGACCACTTGAGATAGTTTCTCCCATTGAGTCGATAAGAGGCTCTAATATTTTGCAAGTCTCCGGATTTCTGGGCAGGAGTAGAGTTGTCAAACGTGCCGTGCCGGGCCAGCACGGCACGCTTGACCCCAGGCCCATCACGGGCCTGGGCCGTACCAAGCACGGCCCTGCACAGTGCAGGGTCGTGCCTGGGCCGGGCCTGAGAAGAAAAACTCAGGCCCGGTCCAGGCCCTGGCCCTAGTCCATAAGGGCCAGGCCAGGCCCAGGCCCTTGTTTTTTTTTTTTCTTAATTTAATTAAAAAAAATATCAAATGCCCCAAAAGATGTGATTTTATTGAATTGACGTAATATGAGTACACGTAAATGACTGCCTCGTTAAAAATCTTACTAAGTAAAACCCGTGGGGAGATCGGGACAAAACCTTAGCAAAGAAAAAAAGAGTGCAGTAGCTAGGAATAGTAAATTACAAACCTAAGTGCTTCTAGAAAATTCTGTTATTTCTAAGTTAGAAAAATATTCTTGCATCGAATCATCTGTGTATTATTGTTTTCGTCTTCTGGCATCTTCCCAGTCTTTAACGCACATTAGTCCCTCCAAGATATCTGGATGCATTCTGCTTCTCTTCTCGTCAAGAATTCGGTTGCTTGCGCTAAAAGCTTGCTCCGATGCTACCATTGACACTGGAGTTGTCAGAATGTCACGAGCTATTATGGACAGTGTTGAAAAACGATCTGTCTTGCTCTTCCACCATTGTAAGATGTCTAGTTTGTCGTCATCGATTACAAAATTTGCTTCAAAATATTTGACTAGTTTCGTAGACGCTTGTGTTGAGGACGATCCTGCCGTTTTCTCTTTTTTCTTCAAGAAACTCCACGACGATCCTTTAAGCCCCGAACTGATAGTTGACGACGAAGTTCTCTGTTCTTTTTGACCCGTGCTATATTTTACTTTATACAAATTAAAAACTTTTTCTAACATTTTCTTTGCGGCAGTAATACTTAGTTGCATATCTATTTTTAAATTCTCTGCGGTAGCAGTCATCAATGATTCAGTTCCATCTACTCCGCACTTAAGATCTAAAATGGTTGCCAATGCATATAACATAGGACAACCTGACCAATAACTTTTAAATTTATTTTCCATTAAGTTAACTATATTTCCAAAAAGTTGTGTAGCCCTATAATAAGAAAATATTTCTGAAATATTAAATAGTTGATGTAAAGCTAAATGTGCAGTAGGATAATAAACTCCAGAAAGTAATTCAGTAGCATTGTAAAAAACTTCTAAAAATTTAAAAAAATACTCAGCAATCTGCCAATCAGGATCGAAAATTAAAATTTGATCGTTCTTACTGTTTACGTATGTCATGATAAGCTGTGAATATGGGAGTGCTGCCTTCAACATTAAATATGTTGAATTCCACTTATGTCTCACGTCAGTTGGAAACTTTCTTGGGCGCATCTGGCTATTCCTGCAATATTGTTTAAATTCTTGGAGCTGAGCTCTAGAACTAGACATGAAGGATAATGATTCTCTAATATTTGTAAGATTAGCAGAGATATGTTCAATTCCTGCCTGAACTACTAAATTAATTATGTGACATGCACACCGTTGATGAAAAATTTCCCCTTCAAATACCGGTTTCAAATTACGTTTAAACAGATTAATTGCAGCTGTATTAGCTGACGCATTATCAAAAGTAATTGTTAAAGCTTTATCTTCTATCCTATAAAACTCAAAAATTTTCATTATTGTACTGAAAATAGCTGTTGCGTTATGAGGATATGGACATAAACGAAAACCAATTATTTTTTTTTTGTAAAACCCAATCGTCATCAACGTAGTGCGCTGTAACACATAAATATCCAGTTTTATTACACCCCTCCCACAGATCAGAAGTGCAAGACACAATAGCATTAAAAGTCCTAAAATTATCAACAAGAGATTGTCTCATTGCATAAAAACTTTCATGCAATCAGAACGAGTTGTGTTTTTATTTACCCGTTTAAATTGTGGGCAAAAGGCTGTCTGAATGAATTCTTCGAAAGAGGCATCATCTGCAAAAGAAAGAGACAATTCGGCACAAGCTAAAAATTTAGCTAGTGCCTCGCGAGCAGGTTTTGCATCGTATGTAAAATTTTGTAACCCATGTGATGTGAGTGATAGTGTTTGTTGGTGGGAGTCCACACTCCCACCTTAGTGCAACGGTAGACATATTTTTCAATGTCTATCCAGATGACCAGTACCCTCACCCTTTTTATTAGAAAAGTGCTTTTTACAATATTTACATACCGTACGAATTTTCATCGCACCTGTTTTTGGATTTGGTCGGGGCTCCTCGGTGAAATGCTGTCATGCTGGAGAAGTTCGCGGTCTTTTTCCTCTGCTGCGTTCTCCAGCTTCTTCGTTGTATACTGAAGCATTATCCACCGGAGCATTTTCTGGTTCAGTGGGGGTGGGGTTGGAAGGCATCATTTTTTCCTCAAAAAATGTCTCCTCACGAAGCTTAGGAAGAGCAGTGAAATCAGAAAAATTGATAGAACTTTATTGAACTTTGTAAATGAAAGGGCTAGAAAATGAATGAATACAAGAAAAAAGCTTAGAATCAAAATCAAAGAGAGAAGTTGAGAGATAGAATGAGAGTGAGATGAGAAGATGAGAGTGAATTGTTGTGTGAGATTTATGGTGGAATTAAGGGGTATTTATAGGGGATTTTTGGGTGAAAATTCGGTTTTTTTCCGTTGGGCCCTTCGCGGGCCTTGCCGAATCATGCACTATTACGGGCTGGGCCGGGCCGTCCATGGACGGCCTAGCCCATTTGACACCTCTAGGCAGGAGAAACATCCTCAGTAGTCAAGGAAGTGCTAGTGGTGCTGGTGGCCTTGGGTTCAGAATCGGACATGATTGAATGAAGGGGAAGAAAAGCAGCAAAAGACTGCCCAAGCAGATTTCAAAGAGAAAAAAAAAATATGAATCCCACAGCCATGACATAATCATTAAATCCTCCTCATCCCATGCCACAAATCCAGGGTCTGTTGTTGCTGGTCCAGTCCCAAGCAGGTGGCTATTTTTTTCCTTTCCTTTGAGGTACGTGCGAACGACTTGTGACCACTTGAGATAGTTTCTCCCATTGAGTCGATAAGAGGCTCTAATATTCTGCAAGTCTCCGGATTTCTGGGCAGGAGAAACATCCTCAGTAGTCAAGGAAGTGCTAGTGGTGCTGGTGGCCTTGGGTTCAGAATCGGACATGATTGAATGAAGGGGAAGAAAAGCAGCAAAAGACTGCCCAAGCAGATTTCAAAGAGAAAAAAAAAATAGAATGATGCTGTGATGACCGGCAGCAATGAAGGCTGCTTGGCGGCGTGGATGAATGGCAGCAGTAAAGGCTGCTTGGCGGCATGAAATCCCAGAGAGTCTCCCTAGGGCTCTGATACCATGACGCAAACTAGGGATGAAAAATTATCTGTATATTTTTCATGTATTGAATAATTACATGGCTAAGTATTTATAGAGTTTACATAGAGAAAAAATAGGAAAGGATATCTACCACAATCCCTGAAAATCAGGAATTGTTAAAACTAATTTTCCTAATTTATTTACAGCCTTAAATACCTCTCGACAATCTGCGTGTCTGAGTATCACCTTCATCTGGAGATTCTTTTTTGTGTAGTTGTGGCTACGGACGACGAAAAGATTGCAGAATGCTGCCGTGGCTTTGGTGCTGATGTAATAATGACCTCAGTATCTTGCCGAAACGGTAAGTATCTTGTTTTTATTTCTTAACGCAAACTTTTTGTATTTAATTGGATATTGTTCACCTTTATATATGTAGTTGCATACACTTGTAGGCACTGAACGTTGCAATGAAGCGCTTCAGAAGCTTGAAAAGAAGTATGATATAGTTGTCAACATACAGGGTGATGAGCCTCTTCTTGAACCTGAGATAATAGATGGCATTGTTAAAGCTTTGCAGGTGAAATGGCTTCTTTTCTTTTCTTTAATTATTTATTTTTTATTTTTTATTTTTGGGGCAGCGTTTATGTTTCTTGCTACGCGAGTGTCATATCATCAACGAGGATTCAGTTGCATGTTGCACGCTTAAGTTTAGTTTTCCAGTATTAGTCTCAATGCACAACTTACTACTTAGCTTAGAATCTTGAACGAGGTAAACCATGCTAGTGCCTAGTTCCATATTCTTTAGCTTTAAACTTGCATTGAGTTGATATTTCATTTATTTTTCTCTATCATTAATGGTATCGTGGCCTCTGTCTTCAGTTAATTTCTTTGTGTTCATGTTGGGACTTTTTAAAAAAAAAACAAAAAATACATATATATGTTATTTTACCAGGAAGCGCCGGATGCAGTGTTCAGCACTGCAGTTACGTCTCTGAAACCAGAAGATGCATTTGATCCAAATCGAGTGAAATGCGTGGTGGACAACCGTGGTTACGCAATTTACTTTTCGAGGGGGCTGATTCCATTTAACAAGTGAGATCATGCTTTCTGGGATTTATTTTTAATGTCATTATAATATTAAGTATTGGTTCTGGGAATTATGGTATGTGGTTAAAGCAGGAGTTAATAAATTATCTGTCTTTAAAACAGGTCAGGGAAGGTCAATCCACGGTTTCCCTATTTGCTTCATCTTGGAATTCAGGTACTAAACAATTTTCCCATCATAGTAAGACATCTGTATTAGCAAGGGTTCTAGTAGGAAAATATCTAACTGTGACTGTATTTCTCTTTGTTCCATATGTCTATCAGAGTTACGATTCGAAGTTTCTCAAGATATATCCAGAGCTAGAGCCGACTCCACTGCAACTTGAAGAGGATCTGGAGCAACTTAAAGTCCTGGAAAATGGATACAAGATGAAGGTATAGTAAAGACCTTTTCCCGGTTGAGTTCCTCACAATCCTGTTTCTTATAATGCTTTTGTTTTCTGAATTAACCTTGATGTTTCAAGAAACTTGGGAAAAGGAAGTTTAGGTGCAATTTATGTTGAACTGAGACAGAAGTTAGAACTTGTATGCCAATTCAAAACATATTCAAATCACATGCAGATGCAGATATTCATGTAATTTCAAAAGCATATTACCGTCCATACTTGAAAAAAAGGGTACAATGTTATAGTTATTGTTCATTTGTTTTTATAGGAAATTAGAAGATTTTATCTTTTCAGTTTTTGAATTAAAGAGGCAAATCCCTTAGTTTGGGATTAGGATCCTAGGAGATAGGGAATTCCGGTTTTTCTAGATAAACACCGGATCTAGATAGATTTAGATAAGATAAGAGCTTATTTGAATTTCTATGAGTTGTCAAGGGTATTTGGTATCCTATAAATTAGGTTTACATTACACTAATAATAATAAGAAAAAAAAGAAGTTTTTCCCTTCAAAACCTACATGGTATCAGAGCCTTAGGGTTCTAATCTTAGGGCAGAATGGCAAAAACAGCCATGACAGGCGAACACAGAGCCCAAACCTCATCTGAGGTAACCTCCGAAAACAACCTAGATAGCTCCCCTGTTACCGGTGTTGACAGTATAACAACCGGTACATCCCTACAGATTTCCATTCTAAAATTTAATGGAAAAAACTACCTTGAGTGGTCCCAATCGGTGAAGCTTGTGCTTGATGGCAGAGGAAAATTAGGGTTTCTTACCGGGGAAGAAAAACAACCCCAAGAGAAAGATTCTGGCTTTAAAAGATGGAGGTCAGAAAATTCTTTGGTGACAGCATGGTTACTAAACACCATGGAAACATCAATTGCAAAACCCAACATGTTCCTACCAACCGCCAAGGCTGTGTGGGACTCAATTCGGCATACCTACTCTGATTTGGAAAATTCTTCACAGATCTTTGAATTGAAATCAAAACTGTGGAAATCCAAACAAGGAGACTGTGAGATCACAGTATACTACAATGAGATGGTAGCGTGTTTCTTGCAGGAGTTAATCGAAGTCTAGATGAGGTAAAGGGAAGGATTCTTGGTTGAAAACCCCTGCCCTCTATCCGAGAAGTTTTTTCAGAAATACGACAAGAAGAAAATAGGAGAAGAATCATGTTGAACAGCACAGCACCAACTCCAGAACCTGAGAATTCTGCACTAGTCTCCCGCAACTCAGGAGGATCCGACCTAGAAGGTGAAAAAACGCCCGTGGTGTGATCATTGTCGGAAACCATGGCACACTAAGGAGACATGCTGGAAACTTCATGGAAAACCAGCAAATCTCAAGAAAAAACCAGAGGGGAATGGCAGGGCGTTCAAGACTACTACGGAAGACTCTCAAGAGCAGTCCATTGACTCGGAAGTGTTACCTTTCACTAAGGAACAATTAGAGCATCTATATAAACTCTTTAAATCTCCACAATTTACTGTCAATCCTTCATGCTCACTTGCAACCCAAGGTAATTCGTATGTCACAGCCCTTTCTAGTCTAGGTTCTTTCTCTTCTAGTCCATGGATTATAGACTCTGGAGCAACAGATCATATGACGAACTGCTCACATCTCTTCTCGTCCTATAGTCCTTGTGCAGGAAACAGGAAAATTAAAATTGCCGATGGATCTTTTTCGGCAATAGCCGGGATTGGTTCAATCAAAGTTTCCTCTCTCATAACTCTTAATAATGTGCTTCATGTCCCAAAATTGTCATGTAACCTCTTATCTATTAGTAAGATAACACAAGATCTTAAGTGTCAAGCTAATTTTTATCCAACTCATTGTGAGTTTCAGGAACTAGCCTCGGGGAGGATGATTGGCAATGCTAGGGAAAATGGAGGACTCTACTTTTTTGAAGAAGGACCCACTCCGAGTAAACCAGTCCAAAGTTCATGTTTTGAAGCTATGTCTCTTTCTAGGAATCATGAAATTATGTTATGGCATTATAGACTTGGTCATCCAAGCTTTTATTATTTAAAACGTTTGTTTCCATCTTTATTTCTCAATAAGAATCCTTCTTCATTTCAGTGTGAAATTTGTATTCTTGCAAAACAACATCGATCTACTTATTCTCCACAACCATACAAACCCACTAAACCTTTTTCCCTAATCCACAGTGATGTTTGGGGCCCCTCACGAACTTCTACTCTTTTCGGGAAAAGATGGTTTGTCACATTTATAGATGACCACACTAGAGTAAGTTGGGTTTATTTGTTGAAAGAAAAAACAGAAGTTGAAGGAGTTTTCAAAAACTTTTACACTATGGTACAAACTCAATTTAATGGAAATATTCAAGTCTTTAGAAGTGATAATGGAAAAGAGTTTTTTAATAGTGTTTTGGGGAATTTTTTTACTGAAAAGGGGATTATTCACCAAAGTTCATGTAATGACACCCCTCAACAAAATGGAGTAGCTGAGAGAAAAAATAAACACCTTCTAGAAGTTGCTAGAGCCTTACTTTTCACACATAATGTTCCAAAATATCTTTGGGGTGATGCCATTCTCACAGCTACCTATCTCATTAATCGGATGCCCTAAAAAATTCTAGATTTTCAAACTCCTTTGCAAATCTTCTCAAAAACCTTTCCATTCTCTAGGGTCTTATCAGACTTGCCTATTAAACACTTTGGATGCACTGTTTTTGTTCACAACACTGATCAAAACCGAAGTAAACTAGCTCCTAGAGCCAAAAAATGTGTCTTTGTAGGCTATGCTCCAGCAAAAAAGGGATATAAATGCTATGACCTATTTCGAAAAAATTGTTTGTCTCTATGGATGTCACTTTCTTTGAAACACAGCCGTTTTTCAAGTCTCCTCTTCAGGAGGAGAAAAATAGTGAAGATCCGACTTGGGATAAAATAGAACACTTGGTGACTGAAGTTCCTTTCCAGCCTGAACAGAATTTGATTTCAGAATCTGGTTCTAAACAGTCACCAACAAACTCGGTTTTAACTCAAAACCAGGAAGACCAAAGTCTCATTCCAGCAGAAAATAATGGTCCTTTAGAAGGAGATGCAAATAAAAAGAAATTTGGACTGGTTTACTCTCGAAAGAACTTGACTCATGGAAGGGAGTTTGAAATTTTCCAGCAAAGCTTAAACTCCAACCCGAGACAGGACCAAAATCTTGTGAATGCCCCTTCTCCCGTCCAAGATTATCCAGGTATCTCTCCTCCCTCAAACTCCATTCCCGGAGAAACAACTCTCAATAACCTCCCAATTGTTGTCCGAAAAGGGGTTAGATCATGTACTAAGTATCCAATGTCCAAATTTGTGTCCTATGAAAAATTGTCCCCAATGTTTTCTTCATTCACTACTCAACTCACACTTGTGGAAATTCCAAAGAATGTTCAAGATGCTTTACAGGTCCCTGAGTGGAAGGAGGCAGTTCTAGAGGAAATGAGGGCTCTCAAGAAGAACAATACTTGGAGGATGGTTGACCTACCGAAGGATAAGAAGACTGTGGGTTGCAAATGGGTGTTCACAGTAAAATACAAGTAAGATGGATCTCTAGAAAGATATAAGGCTCGTTTGGTTGCAAAGGGCTTCACTCAAACATGTGGAATCGACTACATGGAAACTTTTGCTCCAGTAGTAAAACTTAATACTGTTAGAGTACTTCTCTCATTGGCAGCAAACCTGGATTGGTCACTACAGCAACTAGATGTCAAGAACGCTTTTTTGAATGGTGATTTGGAAGAAGTGGTGTACATGGATGTGCCACCGGGTTTTGACAGAGAGTTTGGCTCTAAGGTGTGCAGATTGATGAAGTCACTATATGGTTTGAAGCAGTCACCGAGGGTGTGGTTTGAGAAATTTACTTGCTCAATAAAAAGGCAGGGTTATACACAGGCTCAAACGGATCACACAATGTTCTTCAAGCACTCACCAAGCAGAAGAATTACCATCCTAATTGTCTATGTTGATGACATTATCTTAACAGGGGATGACCCGGTAGAGATTCACAGCTTAAAAAAGAATTTAGCTACAGAATTTGAGATCAAAGACTTGGGCTCCCTCAAATATTTCCTTGGGATGGAGGTGGCAAGGTCAAAGAAAGGAATTGTTGTAAGTCAACGGAAGTATGTGTTAGACCTACTGGATGAGACAGGTATGAGTGGATGTAAACCGGTAGATACACCGGTGGACCCCAATGTTAAGCTCAACAACAGTGGGGAAGGAGATCCAATGGACACAACAAGATATCAGAAGTTAGTTGGTAAACTAATCTACTTATCTCATACGAGACCAGACATAGCTTTCGCAGTCAGCCTTGTTAGTCAGTTTATGCACTCACCCAGGAAGGAACACTTAGAGGCTACTTACCGTATTCTAAGATACTTGAAGAATTCTCCTGGGAGAGGTCTAATTTTTAGAAAGAACACTCAACGAGGGATTGAAATCTACACTGATGCAGACTGGGCTGGATCCTCCACAGATAGGAGATCAACAACAGGATATTGTTCCTATGTATGGGGTAATTTAGTTACTTGGAGGAGTAAGAAGCAAAGTGTAGTAGCAAGAAGCAGTGCCGAGGCAGAGTATAGAGCAATGGCTAATGGTGTGTGTGAACTACTGTGGTTACAACGGGTGTTGAATGAATTAAAGTTGCTGATAGAAGCTCCTATGAAGTTATACTGTGACAACAAAGCTGCAATCAGCATTGCCAACAACCCTGTGCAACATGATAGAACCAAACATGTTGAAGTTGATCGGCATTTCATCAAGGAAAAGCTCGAAGGAGGTTTGATCTGCATGCCATTCGTTCCAACAGTACAACAAACAGCAGATATCTTCACGAAGGGATTGTTCAAGTCGACTTTTGATTTTTTTGTTAGCAAGTTAGGTTTGCATGATATCTATGCACCAACTTGAGGGGGAGTGTAGGAAATTAGAAGATTTTATCTTTTCAGTTTTTGAATTAAAGAGGCAAATCCCTTAGTTTGGGATTAGGATCCTAGGAGATAGGGAATTCCGGTTTTTCTAGATAAACACCGGATCTAGATAGATTTAGATAAGATAAGAGCTTATTTGAATTTCTATGAGTTGTCAAGGGTACTTGGTATCCTATAAATTAGGTTTACATTACACTAATAATAAGAAGAAAAAAAGGAAGTTTTTCCCTTCAAAACCTACAGTTTTGATGATTTCAAATGGGATTTGGGGGTATTCTTGAACATTACAGGCCAATATTGAATGTAAAAAAATGAAGAATGAGATTGGTTATTTCTTCTTTCAGGTTATTAAGGTTGACCACGAAGCTCATGGCGTTGACATTCCGGAAGATGTTGAAAAGATAGAATCCCTCATGCGCGAGAAGAACTTGTCTTAGGTCGAAAACTGCAAAACGTGTTAAATTTATGGATGTCACAGTCGAAGTGGTTGTTCATTTTCAACACGGTCATTAGTGGCACGATCCTTCTAAGCCAATTTTCTGGTTCACGGTGGTAAGGGAATAGAAGTTTACAATTTTATTTTAATGCGTCGTTGTCCATATTTTCTTTTTTCCTTTTTCTACTTGTAATTTATTCTTTGTAGATGACGCTTATTTACAGCCTCTGACTGCCTAAATGTCTATTCATTGTCCTACTGTATCCATTCCCTCATGAGATTATTATTATTTTGTGTAGCATCTTCATTCTAAGCATTGTAGAGATATCAGTTACATCTCATACTCTGCTGAATTATTTATGCAATACGTGACGAAAATATGGGGATTCTTGCATCTTTTTGTTTCAGATATTTATTACATATTCAAGTTGAAACAGTCTCTGGGTTTTCTTTTCTTTCTTTCTTTTGTTTTTTGTTTTTGTTTTTCCTAGTTGTCTCGACACACCTAATAAGGGTAATTGTGTCATTTTGTGTCTCAAGGTATCAAAAAATAATTTTTTAAAAGGTCGTGAAATTTTTAAAAATAAAGGATACTAAACTTAAATTTTGATATAACAGGGATTAAAATGAAATTAAAAAAAAAAAGGCCCGAAATTCATCTTTATTGGTTCCCATAAATGAGTATTGTGACTCATGTAGTCATGTGAGATTCACACACAGACTCACGTGGGATAGTTTAGAAGCATATAATATTCAGGAATGGACTAGCATTTCCTTACCTGAAATGTGTGTAGTTTTGGGAGGCTGGACAATAGAAAAATGGAAACTTTTGAGTAAATGTAGGATCCCGGCGACTGGCTCAAAAGTAAAAACACAAACTTCCAGAAGGATTACTTAGCACAAGTGGAAAATGAGAAAACAATATTCAAATACCAACCAAAAATATTTTACCAGAGTTACACAAGAATTAAGATAATTTTTCTGAATAGTCTTGGTTGGACAATTTTTAACCATAAAAGATTTTCATGGTTGAAGGTATAGTTAATAATTTATCCGTAATTTCACATATAATTTCATCGTCACATATGATTTCATCGTCAGGTGTAGAGTTTAAATTAAACTCAATCAAATTCTATTAAACTATCATATTTTCTTTTAACATGACGTGCTTTACACTATCTTTAACAGGAGGGAAAAAATATAGGATGGAAAGGAGAAGGACAATGGATAGAGAGTAAGAATGATAACAAGGAAAAATGGTTTTTCTTTTTGTTGTTTAGTATGAAGGGAGGTTAAGAAAATAAATTAGTGTATAATTACCCTTTTATCTGTCTAAAATCATAATATTAGTTTTACAAATTAGGTCAAAAATTTAACTTTTATTTTGTTGTAAATACTTGGAAGGATTTGAACTCAAGATCTCTTGTTTTGATAGCATATTAGTTTAACAATCCATTATAAAAACTTATGTGAGAGAATTTACGTTGAAAAATAAATTATGTGAGAGAAAATATTATATTAAAAAAGTTAAATTTAAATTTTTATGAGAAAAAATATCATAATAAAAAAATTTAAATTGCGATTTAAGTTGTGCAAAGACGTGAACCAATATTAATTTTATATTTGAACACATAAAATAAGGATGCAAATGGAACGGGTCGGGTGTAAACCTCGAAATGTAATTCAAGTTGGGTGTAATTGATTTAACAAAGATTTAAACTTTCTAGACCTCGTTCACTTTGCGAATTCGAGTTGAGATGTGACATTTTCTAAGAGCTTTTCACTGTAGCAAAAAAAGTTAGATTAGACATTTTTTAATAACTTTTTACTATAAAAACTTAGAACTAAAAATTTAAATCGGTAAAATGAACAAGACCTAAGAGTTAATCAATTATACCCAACTTCTTTTGGAGCAACTAAAAGCAAAGCATGATTGATTTATTAACTCCAATCCCGAAGAAAAGCTTATTAGCGCCTATATAATATAGTAGTCGTACTTTATGACATAGTGGTAGTACTAAGTACTTATAATGCAAGTTATAAACGTCCCTTGATAATATTAGTGTTCATGTAGTAATAATTATCAATTACTACATGAACACTAATTACCAAATGCAATTTATAAACGTTAGCTACCAAAAACTAGAAATCAATGGGCATGTTTGTTACCGTTTTTATTTTTATTTTTTCACGTTTTTCGAAGCAAAAAATTGAAAACAGAAATGAAAAACGCGTTTGGCGAAGTTTGTGTTAGAAAACAAAAACAAAAATGTTTTTGTCTTTTTGTGAAAAACTGAAAATGAAAAAAATACGTTTTCATTTTCTGAAAACGGATTTCAGTTTTTTTTTCCTTCTCTCTCTTCTCCAGCCGAAGAATACGCGGGAGAACGCCCACCGTCGCTCATCCAGTCGGCGTCTGCACATCGAGTTGAGATGTGACATTTTCTGAGAGCTTTTCACTGTAGCAAAAAAAGTTAGATTAAACATTTTCTGATAGCTTTTTACTGTAAAAACTTAAAATTAAAAATTTGAATCGGTAAAATGAACAAGGTCTAAAAGTATCAATTATACCCAACTTCTTTTGGAGCAACTAAAAGCAAAGCATGATTGATTTATTAACTCCAATCCCGAAGAAAAGCTTATTAGCGCCTATATAATATAGTAGTCGTACTTTATGACATAGTGGTAGTACTAAGTACTTATAATGCAAGTTATAAACGTCCCTTGATAATATTAGTGTTCATGTAGTAATAATTATCAATTACTACATGAACACTAATTACCAAATGCAATTTATAAACGTTAGCTACCAAAAACCAGAAATCAATGGGCATGTTTGTTACCGTTTTTATTTTCATTTTCTCACGTTTTTCGAAGTAAAAAATTAAAAACAGAAATGAAAAACGCGTTTGGTGAAGTTTGTGTTAGAAAACAAAAACAAAAACGTTTTTGTCTTTTTGGCAGCAACTGCGCGCCAGTTCCCCCCCGGCCGTCACTCTTCTCCAACTTTCCCCCCTCCCCCGCCGCCGCCGCTCTCTTCTCTGACTACCCTCCCGGCCGTCACTCTTCTTCAAAAAATAAAATCATTTTGAAAACAATTCTAAACGCACCTAATATATTTTCAACAACAAAAAAAAATCCAGAAATCAATTCTTCATCTATGGTCTTTGCGTGTCTTTATAAACAGGCTCAGAGATCACAATACCAATTCTCAGTCAAATCAAAACGTTTTCTGATCTTTTTGTCTTTTACCAGACGGGCACGCTTTCTTTCTCACTATAAAAAGGCCTCACCAATATTTATATTCATAAAAATTAAAACAGTACAGAAATCAAGTATTTTCTTACCCTAACACACCATAAAAAGTAACTGTAAAGTCACCAAAACATATACAAAAATAAAACTCTTTTTATAGTTGAGTGACCAATTTGACCTCTGTTTTGAAGAGCAGAACCGAGAGCGAGTCAATGGAGAAGTAGACGAACCCACCTGGTGAGTGAGTCATGAACGATCCGAAACTCGCTCCCACCACACAGTGCCACGCTGGCCCGTACGTCGAGTCAAACTCCTGACCACCAAACCATTCAAACCAAACCATGAAAAAAAAACCCAGAAAAAAAGGAAAAAAAAACCCCGAAAAAAAGAAAAAAAACCCAGAAAAAAAGGAAAAAAAAAAAGAACTTTTAAGTGAACTTATTTATAATTTTAAAATTATGATTCAAAATTATTTTTAATTTACATATTTTTTTTTTAAAAAAAAATACTTACTAATCATAATTCAAAACAAGAATTTTACTCTAAACGCATACAAAAATAAAACTCTTTTTATAGTTGAGTGACCAATTTGACCTCTGTTTTGAAGAGCAGAACCGAGAGAAGTAGACGAACCCACCTGGTGAGTGAGTCACGAACGATCCGAAACACGCTCCCACCACACAGTGCCTTTTTGAGAAAAAAAAAAAAGAATTTTTAAAGCTTTTAGTTTTGATTCTTGAATAGTGAATACCTTTTTGAGAGCTCGCGCGATGTGAGTTGGGTTCGGACGAGTTTTGGCTTTTGTTGTCGGTGGAACAACTGTTGCTGGTGGATTACTGGAGTCGAGGAGGGATCTGGTGCATCGCAGGGCATGCGCTTGCATGTGGGGGGGCATGTCGGATGATCTCAGCCGTACGTTGAAGCTCATGGCTATGGCGGCCAACTTCACGGCCTCTTCTGTAGCAGACTTTGTATTGATCTTGTCACAATCGTCACGTACGAGTGTTAAAGGCCGTCCCTTTTGCAATTGCATGGGTTGCTTTTCTTTTGATTTTTGTGTTTTAATTCCATCCATGAATGTGTTCATGGACAAACCTCGAATTCCCTGATCGATCCCCAGAAAATCCGGATGAACTTTTTTGTTTTGGAAACAAGCGGAGAAGAAGAGAGAAAACGGCTTTTAAGAGACCCTTTTTTCAGTAAAAACAGAGGAAAAGGAGACAGAAGCAGACACAGTTGGTGAGGTTTGGAAGTTTGACCCGCTGTTTTGGAATGAGAATTGGAATTTTTTGTACTACCTTTTTTCTTTTGAAAAAAAATCATATTTAGTTCGATTTTTTTGTTTTACTTGAGGTTCACGACCAATTTTATCTATTCATTATGGAGGTAATGAATTAATGATAATACTATTATAGGATTTGCGAGAAATGTAATTTTTATTATTTTATATATTAATTATTTAATACGTAAATTTTATTATTTTTTTTATTTTAATAATAATACATGACGTTAACATTTTTATAGGGTGTATTTACGACCGGACAACTTCTTTTTAGAGTTTCAAAATTCCACTCATTTATGACCGTCTAGATTGATCTCAACAGAGAGCATTAATTTGATGGGTTGTCTGATTTTCGCGTAACATTCAAATATTGATGTAGTATTAGAGTTCAAGAAATTATCTTGGACAAAACCTATATCCGTTAAGGACAAAACCTTGTCGTAGTAGTAACATAAATACACTAGCCACTGCAATTAAGTTCTACAGGAATTGCTTCAATGGAAGTCTCGTATGTTGTTCGAATCCCAGCCCTTCATTCTTTGTTAGGCTGTGCGCCCCTTTTGTCGGCCATCCACCCCTTGCAACTCGTGAGCGAGCAGCCCGCCAGTCTCGTCAGCCAATGATATTATGTCATCCGCATAAAATAATTAAAAAACCACCATCATGAAAAATCTAGAAAACAAGAAAAATCAACTCATCTTCTTCTTAAAATCTTCTTTTTCATGTGCCTCCATCTTCCAGATGAGGTAAGGACTTTTATGATTATTATTTATTAAGGTAACTAGCGTTAGGGATAGGACTTCTATTCTTTTTCACTTATGATTTACCATGTTACTTGATAAAGCTTCAATGAAAGCTTCAAGAAAGCCGGTCCGGCTAGATAAAAATTAAAAAAAAAAAAAAATCTTTTCACACCTGATTCTATTATAAGGTGACGAATTTAATTCTCTCATCTCTTATTGAAAAAAAAAATTTGTATATTAGTCATCAAATATTTTTATACTATATTATAGAACTTTCTTCGTATACAATAAATCTTTATGTCAACATTAGAACATCTTATTGAAGTATAGAATGTTTTGTTTGAAATCTTGCAACATTTACATTTTACTTTAATCTCAAATTTAATATGCTGTTATTAAATATAAGTACATCATACTAAGAACTCGATGATAAAATGTTACGTAGTTAAACATTTAGGCTACTTTAGCGACTTAGTTGATTAGGCAAGTTAGTACACAAAATTATCATACAAAAAGTGTTACGAGTAAGTAAAGTTCTTACCTTCAGTCGTCAGATGAATAGTTAAAGCTAAATCCTAAATACTGTTCCTAATAATTCTTCATGTTTGAGACTTTTCTGTTTGTTAAAATCATTTGTTGCTCTGTTACTGTATTTTGGTTTGCGTACTTCTAGCATATGGTTTGTTTTATGAAACCTTTTAACTTTAAACTGAATTTAGAATGAATTTCTCATTATTTTTTATTATGTTTGGATGCATAATTATATTAGATGGAAAAATGAGGACATAAAATTATTCTCTGTCCCGCCCGTTGCAATCACTTATGACTTATTACAACCAATTAAGTTTTGATGGTTGTATTTGGTAGGTGATATAATATAACAGAATATAGTATACTATTGAGATTATGTGATTTAAGATATTTTGCTGATTTTTATGAATTAGGATCCAAATTGCACACAAGTGGAACAAATGGACACACTCAAACTTTTTTTTTTTTATTAATTTTTGGCGTGTTATATAAATAAAAGTTTTTATAAAAATCTTGTTAAGAGACAACCACACACGAGTGGAGGAGAAGAAAGTTTAATCAAATGAGAAGTTGTTTTTAACAAAGAAGTTGGATGTTTTATTTTATAAACAGAAATTAACAAATATATATATATATAAACACATATATATAAGGGAGATTCACTGGTATTTCTGACGTACTGATATGTTAGGTTTTTTTAACAGTTGGATCTACGTATTTTTTAACTTTTACGTGATTTTATACATATTTAACAGACAAAAAACTTTACCTAACAGTATGTTGGCGAGTCCTAATAAATAATAAAAAAAACACATATAACTCATGATCTGATGGCCCATAAGATCTTTGAAGTAACATCGTGAAAGTATATATATTTTCTTTATGTTTTAGGTTTATGAAGCAGCGTTTTAAGATTTTATTTTTCCTAAACGGGTTTTCCCTCCTAATTAAGAAATGAAAATAAATTAGAGTTTCTCTAATAAGACCATAAGAAATGAATTACTAGTAATTAGAGGTGAAAGTTCAGAACATCCGACATGCCCAGAGGCTATAATGAAAATTTTAGGTTAATCCCATCTGAAATTTTATAAGGTATTTAAAAAAAAAAAAAATCTTCAAAAAGAGGATTTTTTGGGTCGTTCATCCTGATAAGCTTTTAGACTCAAAACTTCAATCCAGCTCGACCTGAAAGGTAGGGCCGGCCAGGCTGAGCCGAGTTTGAACCAACAATAACAAACTTCGGGCCTACTCGTTTAACCTGATGTTAAAAAAACACAAAAAAAAAAAAAAAAAAAAAAAGGGCTAACCCTAGAGTAGTCCAGAGGGAGAAAAGCTTCTCTTATTAGAAAAAAGGGAGCAGATTTTTTCCTAATTGATGACGTGGTTCCCATCCATTGGTAACTGGACAAACCGTACAAAATCGACAAGAGGAAAAACAGAAGCTCCACTCTAGACTCACCCGTGCCACAACTCATCATCATCCAAAACAAACCTCCCACCATTCATCTCTCTCTCTCTCTCTCTCTCTCTCTCTCTCTCTCGGAAGTTCAGTTCTCAGATCGGCCTCTTCGGAGCTCCTTTACTCTGCGGCAATGGCGACCGTGCTTGAGACTCTCACTCTTCCTCGCTGCTTCGCTCTGCCTTCCCGTGGCCTCTCTCCGATGGCCACCTCTTCGGCTTCTTCCCTCGTCGCCCGCCTCGGATTGCCGCAGTTCAGAGGCCTCAAGGTTGCACAGAGTCTTTCGACTCGGTCTGTAGGATCGGTGAGTTCTGGGCCGAGTTCGAGAGTCGGTCGTCGTGGTGGAGCTATCGTGTGCGAGGCTCAGGAAACCGCCGTTGAAGGTCAGTATCGGACGCTTTATGTTTCAACGATTACTTCACAATTGCTCTTTTTTTAGTTTCGACTTTCGTTGTTTATTTTGCGGTCCTTTATCTTTTTGAACTGTTGATGTTTGTTTTCTTGGAAAGTTAAACAGAGAAACGAAATGAAAGAATGATGAAAATTTCAGAAAACGAAAAATGATTGCTTTAATTTTGTTTGTGTTGTGTGTGTGTGTGTGTGTGTGTTTTTTTTTTTTTTTTTCAACATAACTAGGATAGAGAAAGAAAACAAACTGATAATTGTTTCTTGATTATTCAATCTGAGTGGACTGACGCTGAAGAAGTAGGGCACAAAAACATAGATTTACATAGGATTATTGTTGAAATGGGTTCAGGAATTGAAGTTATGTATGTATATATTCCTAAATCCTAGTGTCCGACTTGCAGTGTAAAAATATTGAGACAAGTTATTTACTTGAGGTTTTTAGCAACTAAGATTGAAAATTTGTAAGTTACTTGTGAAGGCAGTGCCTGACATTGTATTTGTCATGTGTGTTTTATGTTGATAGTTATAATTCCTTGATAGCCTAAGAAACACATCATAGTGATATATCTATGTTCTTTTTGAAAATCTCAGTGGCTGCTGTTAACCAAGCATCATGGAAGTCCCTTGTCCTTGATTCTGATTTACCCGTCGTTGTTGAATTCTGGGCCCCGTGGTGCGGGCCTTGCCGTATGATTCACCCAATAGTTGATGATTTGGCAAAGCAATATGTTGGAAAGGTTAAATTCTACAAAGTAAATACAGATGATAGCCCCACAATTGCTACGGAGTATGGTATTCGAAGCATCCCAACTGTGATCATGTTCAAGGATGGTGAGAAGAAAGATTCAATTATTGGTGCTGTTCCGAAATCCACTTTAACCACAAGCATAGAGAAATTCTTGTAGAGGTGGTAAGAATGCCTTTTGTTAAATTAAGCTGTACTTGTATTTTCTTTTTAAATCTTATTTATGTCAGATTTCAACTCTAGCTACTTTGCTTTCTTAATAAACCATTATCTGCTCCTGTACAGTGATTTGATCCAGTTGTATTTTCTGTTTCTTAATATGGTAGTTACCTATAGGATTTGTCGACCAAAAGTCTCACTCTCAAGGTTATTCTGTTAATAAATTACCTTGGTGACTGCTTCTGATCCTTTTATATTTTTATGGGCTGTCATGCTAAGTTGCTCAGAATTCCTGAATCTTGTGGATGTAAAATCACTTGGATAACAGCTTAGGGGTTATAAAGCAATCTGCATAAACTCTATTCTGGAAATCCTTGTATAAATCATAAAAAGAAATTTGTGATTGGGTAGAAAATCTCTTGATGTTGACTACTTGTCAGTGCCAGATCTTTTTGTGAACGTGGGTTAGGATTATTTTGGAGCGACTCTTTTCTGGGAGGTAAAATCAATAATCCTAAGTAAGCTGAAGTGATTAAATATAAGTGTTTTTTTCTTCAAGGAAAAAAATTTGAGTGCAAGTTTTATTATAGAGTCAAGGGAAGACAGATGGGAAATCCGTAGGGTGCTTAAGGTCATGGTGAGTTGTAGTAGCAGAATACAGGGTGCCGTGCCCCTTGGTCTAGGAAATAGCGAAATGAAAAAGGAAAAGAAAAAAAAAGAAAAAAAGAAAAGCTCTCTTGGCAGTATATATAGATATTACTAGAGTTGTTTTCGTGAAGCCACGAATGAAATGTGCATTGAGATCATTATGTAGAGTTATTATGTAAATATACTGTTGAAAAGAAATAAAAAACTCTCTGCTGGGTGCACAGAGAATTACAGAACAAGTAGGCTAATCAACGAAGTTTAAAATTTTTCTTGTGTACAATGAACATAAAGATCGGGTTTTTCCTTTGAAAAGGAATAAGACTTCTGATGTAGAATTTACCTAGAAACAGAAAGATTTCTGGTTGCCGTAATGTGTAGTATTTATATGCTTCTTCTTTCTTTTATTTTCTTTATTTAATTATTATTAAAGTGAACTTCAGCCCTTCCTTCTATGGATGCTGCATGTTAGGTTATAGATATAAGAACCCTGGATTAAAGGATTTAGTCACAGTAGTTAGCTCTTTCAAACAATTGAGTATGCGAGTAATGGTCCGATTTAGTAACTGGTTGAAGATAGATCCCAGTTTTCCAACCTCGGTTTCAACCAAGCAGAATACTGCCTCAATTAAAATGTAAAGGGTGCCCTTAGGGGTACAAGCTTCTTCTGTTGTTTAGGGGCATGGTACGGCATTTGGTCAAAATAAGTTTACATAGATTGAGATGCCAATGTCTTTGAGATTAGAACTCAGTCCATTTATTTTGAAGTGAGTGAATTTTTTGTAACTTGGTTTTTTTTTTTTTTTTTTTTTCTCTCTTTTTAACAAGTAATCTCGTTGTTATAGTTGTTTATTTACTTGGCATATGATAAAATCCCCCCGCGGATGTTTTTGACTAACTTTTAGTGACTACTTGAATACTTAACGTCACTCGTCATGAAAAAAAAAAAAAATATATATATATATATATATATATATTTCTCTAGTAAAAGTAGATTCGCTAGTGTGAATTCAAGTCCTGAAATAATTTTATGAGCTTTTATGAAAAGAGTTCCATTAAGGGTTGGTGTAAATAAAGTTATATGCAGTTTCCATGCTATTTCTGGGAGGAGAAAACTATAGAAGAATACGCACTAAAGCTAGTTTTTCAAATGTAGTTTCTCAGTGAACATCAATCTGAGTCCGTTAGACCTTCATTAACAATCGGAACCGACAATCAGTCACGTCACAGGACGTTGAACATAGGGCAAATCAAGTATCTTGACTGATATTTATGTATGAGCTTTCTGATTTTTTTTTTTTTTTAAATTTGATATAGATTTGACAGTTTAAAAGAGTAGTATCTTGACTGATATTTATGTATGAGCTTTCTGATTTTTTTTTTTTTTAAATTTGATATAGATTTGACAGTTTAAAAGAGTCTTATTAGCAGGATAATTTTTCAGACCCTGCCATAGAATTCTCGTTATTCTTTGAACGTGGCTCTTAGGGTCAGTGTAATCACATGTGTGAAATCAGATTGATGCCCATCTGCATGCTGCCTTGCACAGTTACACGGTTACACTATTTTTGGATCATAGAATAACATTTGATAACTGGCTCAAAATCCTGTTGACCTGGATACTCCGATGTTTAAGTAGACGTGTGGGTGAATATTGTCTCAGGTGAAATGCATGAATTCAGGGGTCCTCAGCTTCCAATTTTCACTTTCATTTACTCCTTACTCTTAATTAATACTTTTTTAGCCAAATAACTGTATTAGTTAAAAGGATATTAATCAAGAATAAAAGATAAAAATCTAGACTCATGCACTCTAAGGTAATTTCAGCAATTCTCTTAAATTTATGTCTTTAAAGTGCGTGAATTTGTCATTTTGGGTTAGTTTTATAGCATTTAATTGGGGGTAATTTTTAAAAATACCCTTGAAATGGAGTCCCTTTTATTTCTACTTCTTAAAATTAGCTCATATATTTCTACCTTTTAAATTATAACTAGTTAAGGGATAAGAATTTTTTAAAATGAGTATTTTTAGTAAGTCAGATACTTAAAAAGATAGCATTGTAATTCTCTTTATTCGGAGAAATTCATGAAAGCCCAAGCTCAATTGAATTCAATGCAATCATCCATTAGATTGAATTGGATTGGTTGGATAATAGCAGTAAATTGGATTGGATTGTCTATATTTCAAAGGATATATGCATGATTAGATTGGATTATAGATGGTGCATAAATTTTAGTTTCGATCCAATGTCACCCCCCGATTACAAGTTTGCTTTGAATCTTAACCGAACCTACGACGTCGGACGTCTCCTCTTACGACGATTTGTTTTTGGTCCGGCTGACTTACTCTAAGTTCTGTTTCTTACCTCCGATCCCCTTCGTACTCTCCGCGGATTTACTTCATATTGAAATTCACAAGTGCAGCAGGCTGAGAGCTATGGAACAAAGACTGGAATACTCTTATTTTCTCTCACGACTCATATCCTAATATAATATGCACAATCACTTTAGAATCAAACGCATAAATAAAACATCACTCGAATAAATTAAAGTTACCCCGATAAATTAAACTAAGTACTGATAGCTCTAAGATTAACTTGGGAACCAGTAATCAATCAAACTCGAATTTAACGGGAAGCTGGAATCAGCATTAAGCACAAATTCAAGATAAATCAAAAGTCCCAAAATAATCCAGACTCGGAAAACCTAAGTTAGTGTAATTCAAATTTAACTAGCCAAAAGTCCCGTGATAATTACGAAAAGAAAAAATATACTATTTTTTTAATAATAAAATGCCAACAAATTTCGGATTAGAAATCTTTACATATTGGTCGAATTTCCGTAGCAATTTGTTTCTTGTCGAATAAAAAAATGCTCTTCAATTCTGTCAGATTGGTTGGGTTATCTCAGTACGTAGGGCTCATTTGTTGTGAGAGAACCTCATTCAAACTGAAAGGGTCTGGACCTACCTTGGACCCGAGGCCAGTTACCCCAGGCCCAAAGGCGCCTGAAGTTTTACCCTCTGACAACAAAATTCTCACTGATTTGGCCCCTTAAAAGAGTTTTAATTGCAATAGTTAACTTGTATATTTTAAAAAATAAATTCAATTACATCCCATATTCTACTTTTAAATTTATAGATTTTTTCAAATTGCACTATTTACCTAGTATTTTTTTTTAACAATTTATGCTATACCCCAACTTTTTTATTTTTAAATATCTCGACATTATTGAATTAAAACCCCATATAAAGTAAAATTTAATTACACCACCACTATGCAAATTTTTAATTTTTACGACTCTAAACTTTAAAAAAAATAAATTAAACTCTATTACAAATACAATTTTAGTTGATTTGGGAGAAGAAAATTAAAAACGTACAATTAGATGTAGGAAGGTAAAAGGAGAGGGAAAGTTTGAAAAAAATATAATTGCGTTGTAACTTGGGAAAGTTTTATATTGGTGTTCTTTGTTTAAGGGTAATAATCGTTTTTTAGCATCCTTTGTCTTTTATAATTTTTAATTGGTATCTAACTTTTTAAGACATCGTTTTTTAGTACTCGAGTCCTTTTTTTTAGGATGCTTTTATACTTAATTTTCTCAAGAATTTATTCCTAAACAGATTAGAAACCAAAAAAAAAAAATGCAAAATTTTCTTAAAAAATGAAATCATATGGGACTTTAAATTTTTTAACATGTTTAGAAAAATAAATTCTTGAAAAATTAAGTATGAGGGTAAAAATGACATTTTACATCGTAAAAAAGACCTCGAGTACTCAAAAACGATTTCTTAAAACGTTAGAGAGTATTTAATTCAAAATTATCAAAAACACAAAGTACTAAAAAACGATATGCTAAAATACAGGCTATCAATATGAAAATTTTCCTTTTAACTTTTAGTTCAATTGGTTTCATTCATACCCTCTCTAGAAAAAATTCCTCTCTTAACTGCTGCGACTTAACTCAAACCAACTAGGTTGAATAGAGGCAGTGTTTTCCAACAAGTTTGAGAAATAGGTATCTAGATATTGTCATTTTTTGTTGGCTACCCTTTTTGCTGCGCAACACATGCAGCGTCGTCTATCTTGTTCATGCTTTTATAACCCATGGGTAGATTCTAGTAGGGGTGTAACTCGGCCGGGTAGGCTCAAGTTGGGCCTGTCTTTTGGGCCGAGCCGCACAAGTCAGAGTGAGAGAAATTTGGGCCGCAATACACATATTGGCCCACAAACCCATAACCCTTCGGGTTACCTCGGGTAGGCTCGGTTTTGTGGGTTGGTCGGTTTGGGCCTGAAGTTGATTGGGCAGGCCTGTGTGTTACTTCGCTGGTCTCCTGCTGGGTTACAAGAGGCCGAAAATTTCAATTTTTATACTCTTATTGAGAAAGAAAAATGTGATGATTTCATTTCATGGACTACTACCAATTTCCAATCAAACAATTCCTTTAACTCTTCCATTCAATAAATAAATTAGCCTGAAAATGCCTTCTTCTTAATGCGTCTTCACTCTTCTTCCTCGACCTTCCTGAAACAGTGCGGCTGGAAACAAAAAACTATAAACCAACAAAAAAGAGAGTAATGACTGTCTGGAAACAAAACACGAGTAACCAACAAAAGCTAAAAACATCGACTGTAATTAAACCCGAAATCCAAAATCAAAACGACAAAACGAATGGTGACACATCTGAGTCCAAATTGATTGAATCAAAATTGAAAATAATAACAAAATGCCAACCTGTTGAGAGAGGGGACAGGAAGAGGTGAGCTCTTTGCAGACGAGATCGCTGGTGGCTGAGAACTGAGAACCTCCGAAAGGTGAATCTGAGAATAGAGAAGAAAGATAACGGATAAGAAAGAGAGAGCGGAGAAGAATGAGAGAGCGGTGCTGAGTGAGATCTGAGAAATAAGAAGAAAGAAAGAGAGAACTGAGCGACGCGGTGTGAGAAACTGAAGTGAAGTATGAAAATAATTCGGCCGGGTTGGCCTTCTGTGGGTTCAAGCAAATCCACCCCGCCACTCGACCCGCACAATGCAGATTTAGCATATGTATAACTGGCAAAAATTAAAAAAAAAATTTAACACTATATTCGGGTAGGGTAAGGTCGGCTCGGGCGGATTTGTCGAGTTTAGACTCATTTCTTACACCCCTAGATTCTGGTAAGCTCAAGGTATATTTTTTTAAAAAAACGTTAACACTTTTATTTTTATAATCAATTTTAAATTTATCATGTCATTAATATTCTGATAAAATATAGTTTATATTGCTAACAAAATAATTTTCATGAGAGCATATTTTTTATATTTTATCGTAATTCGTTTCATGTTCTGTTGGAATATTTCTTAATGATATAAATAACAAGATGATGAAAAATAATGGTTACTTTTGTAATTTTGTTTTAGGCCTTAGTTGTTTTCATAATTGATTTAAACATGAAGGAAAAAAAAAAAAGAGCTTAAAATTGAATGTATGACGGGTGGGCTTATGTGCAATTTGATAGCTTTGATGATTGCCTTTTTGTATTATTTAGTTATTTATCAAGGATAACTGATAACTGAATGTAAACACCAGCAAAAATAACTCGAAACGAATCCTCTTTTGGTATATTATCATTATTTATTACGAATGCTAAGAGCATCTCCATAACATCTCCTCAAATTTTAGCTAAATTTTAATTAAAATTAACTTTTTTATTATTTTAACTAATAACTTTTAAGTAAATTACTTTAACTATACTCTCTATTTACTAAGCATAAATTATTTTTTAATATTTATTGAATTTAAAATATAAATATTTTTATTAGATTTAAAGAAAATCCTTACTGTTTGATAGAATAAAATAATAGAAAAATTAAATGATTGGCCCTTCTTTCTAATTATTTTTGTCTAGTGTAAAATATATTTTCTAACTAAAAAAATCATTATTTATTTTGACTAAAGACATGAAATGACTAATATGATTAAGAGCATCACGAAATTTCCTAAATTTTAGTTAAATTTTAGTTGAACTAGTTAAAAAGTTATTTTAACTAGCAACTTTTAGGTGAACTAGTTCCTATTTTATTTAAACATAGAGTATTTAAATATTAACTTTATTGAATTTAAAAAATAATTAGTATATTTATTACTGTTTGAAAGAATAAAATAATAAAAAAATAAAATATATAACCTCTTTTTAATTATATTTTGTTAGTGTGAAATACATTTTTTAAAATAGTTAACTATTTAATTAATTGTTAGAGTGGAGGATAGTTAAAAAAAAGTTAAATTATTAACTATTTTAATTAAAAACATGAAATAACTATGATTAGTCTATAAATTAATTTGTTTATTTATTGCCGGGATAATTTGTTATCACGCGATTGGGTTTTGCTTTATCACGATTAAGTTGTTGACATTCGGCCCCATTTGTGTGAACGTTAGCTAGTGCAACGGATAAGCTTCTCTGAGTAAAATTTAAAGCCCAAAAAAGTAAAGAAAAGAGAAGAAACGAAAAGAACCATCTTGAATCGAATTGGCCTGAGGAACTGAGGTGGTCATATTCATATTCGTGCCTGTCAAATTATCAATCTTATCATTTTGCATTTGTAAAGTCGTAAGCTCTTTTTGTTGTCATTGTCATCAAGGCCTTAAGTTTTGTAAATAAGTGGAAATCTCAAATTTCTTATATTTTAAGTAGCAAGCTTATTTCCTTTTTATTACTTTTTGAAAGAAATAAACTAATTATTACTTTTTGAAAGAAATAAACTAACTATGTAGTATCGACAACTGATATCTTTTGAAATTATAATTTGTAAATTTTATAAGATTAACTATTAATCTTTCCTACTTCTGGTGTTATAACTTTTGAACATAAATAATATAAGGATAAACAAAGGGATTTGACTAGTGTCAGATGATGGCTTGGAATTAAGAAAAATAAGAAGTATGAGAAAAGAATTTTGATCGGTTTGATCAGTTTATCAGTTTAAAATTTCTAAAATCTCATGCCAAATTAATAATAAAAAAAAAATCAAACTTCCAAATAGACCGAATTAACTAACTAAAAGTAAAAATCAGTAAATTTGATTTGATTTAGTTTAACACCACTCTTTTTTAGCACCAACTTGCGAGCAAAAGTTTTGTTTCATAATTACATAGGTGAATGTAGCTCGTGAAGCTTCCAAAAAAATCATGAACTTATCATTCAGCAATGCAAACCCGTCATACTTCAAATTCAAATTCAAATACAAATTCAATTAAAAAAAAAAAAAAAAACTATGATGAGGATCACGTGTATTTTAATTTTGTAATCTATTACGGTCTAGTCAGCACGATCAGAAACACCAGATCTATGTTGATCATTTACATGAATGTCATTGTCATGAGTCATGACCATACTCCTATCCTTCTAGAAAAATTGGATCGTCAAAATTCATGGGTTTAGGGCCTATTTAGTTCGCTAATTCGAGTTTTTAATTGGAGTTAAAATGTGACTTTATGTGAGAGCTTTTTATTGTAGTAAAAAAGTTAAATGTGACTGTTTCTTGGAGCTTTTTATTGTAACAAAACTCAAATTTTAAACTCGAATCGGTGAAATAAACGGGGCCTTAGTCTCTTTAATGACTTGTCAATATATATCTCTAGAACTTCCACACCATCAAATTGACTATCAAAGAATATGGCGAAAACAAGAAGGTAGAGAGAGCAACGACGTTCATGAAAACTAGAGAATATGCAATACGTCTCTTTTCTATGATTTCTTCAGAAAACTAGAGGACCTACCTCCATGAACTAATGGGTCGGGTTTAGCTACTAAGATTAAGGTATTCAACAAAATCCATTTTTTTCTTTTGAAAATGCAGAAGGTTGGAATTCTTTTCTTAAAAAAAAAAAAAAGAAAAAAGAAAAATGTTGGTGTCATTATGAAATTTACAAGTATGCTTATATTGGACAAACAAATATCTTATATATGGGGTTCATAAACTATTTTGAGCAAATTTGAAGCTATGACTTTTTAACTAATGTCGTGGAAAATTTTTTATGACTGTTTGAATATTGTCTTGAAATTAAGGGTCGGTAAATGTTTTAAGATTTCACACAGGATTATACAAATTCGCGTATAGAAATGCAATAATGGATCAACCCGACCCGACACAACCCATTCTCATTAGGAATACGTGAATTGGACGGGTCGGCCATGTAAAACTAACCCTAGCCTAGCCAGGCCATGGGCTGAGCTAACCATGCCATGAACTGGGATCGGGCCAGCCCCATTTGAGCCCATCTACGAGTCATGATGGGTAGAGTTGTCTTAGCCTATCACTGGCCCATCTTGACATGTAGTTTGACCATTTATTTTTGAATTTCTAGACAACTTAACAAGTATAAAAATCTTTATACTTGATGAAGATATAAAAAGAAGTTTTAGACTGCCTCATTAAAAAAAGAATATAGTATGAAGTTGAAAGTTCTAAGGCCATTTTCATCCACAATTAATATAATTTAATATATATTATATTATGTAATAAATGTATATAATAAATACTAATAAAAAAATATTTTATATATATATTAAAATTGCGTCAAAATGGGCCTTGTATGGTTCGGGACGACCTAACTCATTATGAGCCTAGATAACACGTCTAAACTCGGCTTAGTCAGTAATTTTTGTGGGTCGTGCTGGGCCAATCCATGGGTTGAGATATGCTAACTCATCCTAGTCCACCAATATTGATGGACTGGACCGTATCTTGAATAGTGACGAGCTGTACTGACCAAGCCGACCATTGTATCAAGATGGGTTTGGGCCAAGGCCATAGTTGCATCTCTATTCGTGTGGTATTTTCCCATTAACAAGTGATGTATAAAGAGACATTTCTATCTAAAGATAAAATATTTTTGTCAATTTTCATTACAAATACACAAAATGTGCATTTGGAACTCGTTCCAAAATGATTTTATTTTTTTGTATGAAAATGAAAATAAAAACGTTTTCAATCTCAAACAGAAATTATTTTTGAAAATACATTTGGTAGTTTTATCTAGAGATTGTTTTCAGTATAAAAAAATTCATTAATATATATATCTCTCTCCCTGCTCGAGAGAGGAGAAAATGAAATCAAAAAATGAAAAACGACTAAAAATCGTTTTTCATTTCTCTCTCATTTTACACTAAACTAAAAAATCGTTTTTATTTTCATTTTTTTTTCTTTATTACGTCAAATGCCGTTTTGAAAATGTTTTTTCTCTCTCATTTTACACTAAACTAAAAAATCATTTTTATTTTCGTTTTTATTTTCTTTATTACGTCAAATGCCGTTTTAAAAATGTTTCATTTTTTCCTTCTTAAAAAACATGAAAATAAAAACATGATCTATTCTAAATAGGGTCAAAGGTTCTCCGTCCTTGATGTATTCTCCGTCATATAGAAAGAGAGATTTAGGAAGAACCTTATGAGAACTTACTCAATAAGCATCGATCCGTCAGTGTGAAAATAAGAGTGAAAATAAGAAGTTTGTGGGCGCTATACTTCCAAGTAATATCCCAATTATGTTACAATATATTCAGTAATTTGTTAATGTCAAAAAATAAAGATTATAAGTAAATGGCTGTTGGCATCGAATTGGAGTACTCAGTACTCAACTGGTACTTTTTTTTCGCCCCAAACCAGCGAAAAAAAAAAAAGAAAAAAAAAATCTAGTATACTTTTTCAATGTCTTTAACGTTGCCATACAAAACCACAAAGGCACAAAGTAAGGGGAGTACGACACTGACAACAGAGGGAAAAAGGGCAAAAAAAAAAGTTGAGGATAAGGGAAATTAAATATTAGGATAGCACATATGGGCGGCCACGTATAAAGATTCTACCCTATCTAAATTAAGCGTTAAAAGTGAAGGTGGAATTAGCGTTACAAGTGAAGGTTATTCCACAACTCTTTTTCGTAGTTTTTTTTTTTTAATTATTCTTTTATTTTTTTGATATAGAGGTGATTCCGTATAGCTCAATCATCTGGACGTTTGTTTTTTATATTTATTTTTGATTCTGAGTCATAATTCATGATTCTTTATAATATTTTCTCTCACAAAAAATACACGTAAAACGAAAATAATTCTGAATCATGATTCTAAATACATAAACAATACTATAGAAAATCATGAACCATAATTTAGAATCATAAACGAATATAGGAAACAACCATCTAGATGATTGAGCTATACGGAATCACCTCTATATCAAAAAAAAAAAGAATAATTAAAAAAAACTACGAATAAAGAAAACTATAAAGACTTTTATAATTACTAGTTTAGTAAATGGTCAATACATTAATTTGTTTCATAATAATTTGCTAGTCATGGATAAGATGTATACAAATAAAGAAAACTATAAAGACTTTTATAATTACTAGTTTAGTAACGTGCGTTAAGTTGTAATTGAAATTTTTATAATGTAGAATACCAACAACAATGTGTAAAAAAGAGATAGGAAAAAATTACTAAGAAATTCAAAACATATAATATGAATAGTAGTTTAAATAAAAAGCTTATATGATTAAATACATGAAACACCATAATAATAAGATAACAAAATAATAAAAAAGAAAAATGAGACAAATACCTTCTTAAATTACACGAGTCTTAATTTTTACTACTCACTCTTAATAAATACCATTTTAATCAAATACTATGTTAGTTAAAATAATATTAATCAAAAGTAAAGAGTAAAAATTTAAATTATACACTTCTAAAGGTAAGTTCAGTAATTTTCTCCAATAAAAATGAAGGAGTTGTGACTTAAAAGGGATAGGGAAAAAAAAAAAAGAAGAAGTAAGACACCTAAATTTTACTATCTTAGACTATCATATAATGACCAGTAGTCCGCAGTCACATATAAAAAAAGGAGTTGAAATTTAAAAAAGAAAAGAAAAAATAAAGCACTTAAAACTCACCATTTTGAACTACTCTATAAAGCTACATATCCACTCTTTTATATATTTAGGACTAATTTATAGTTTAAATTTATTATTTGATTTAAATTATTGAGAAGAGAAGACAACTAATATAAAGGGATTACAAATAAAAAAAATTGCATAAGTTATTTAAATTATTAATTATAAGAATCACATATAAGCAAACAATTAAAAAAAGGAGAGCCGCTAATTGAGATTTGAAAATATTAATTGTCAAATATACTTAATATAAGCAACAAATATATTTTGTATTAATGTATGAGATTATATTCAATTCACATTTAATTTTGTTGATTTGAGAAAATTACGGTAAATTTTTTAACGTTTTAAGGTTAAATGAATTAATTTTATTTTTATGGATACATAAATTTTCTAATTATTGAAAAATATGTAACAATAACATAAAATTTATATAATAAAAAAGAAAAAAGCTACATTTGTCGTGCCGACCTATTGTGCTCAATAAGCCATGCCATGGTCGTGCTTGTCATCGTGTCGTGCCAGACCTACGTGCTTAAAATTATGAGCCCGACATGGCCCGTCATTTCGTGTTATGCTTAAGCTAGCCTATAATAGTCTCATATTGTGTCGTACTCAACTTAAATTTTTTTGTGTTGTGCTAGCGTGTTCGATGAGCGACCCAACCCAATTAATATCTTTAGGATCAAGATTTAGGATATATGTATATATTATATACACATGTATATAGTTGACATCATATTGAGTTGTAATTGATGTTTTTTATAAATTAGATTATGAGTAAACTATTGAAAAATACGTAAATTATGAACCAAAAGAATAAATAGAAGAAAATAATAAAAGGGTTATTTGCATAAATAACTTCTTAATATATGCATTTCTTTTATTTTGCCCCTTCGATATTTACGTTTAGATGTCTATGTATCCTGAAATTTATTAAAAAGTATACGATTTATTAACTGATTTTACCATGAAAGGAATGAAAGAAATTAAACGCAGTTGAAGTAATAACTAATCACAATTAAAGAGATAATTTCAGTGAGATCGTTGAGAGTGAAAGTTTAAAAAATTCATGAAGGAGAGCGATAAAGTTCAAATGGAAAGAAATTGAAGGAGGAACAAACAGAGAAAAAAGATAGGAGAATATTAATGGTAAGAAACTACGATAGACAAATTGAGCCAAAAAGAAAGAAAGGGAAAAAAAGAAAAGCACCAGAAAAGAAAAAAAAAGAAACAAAAGGTAAAACACCTGTTGTAAAATACAATTGTAAACAAATAGAATTAAAAATGAAAAAAAATTAAAGCACGAAAGTAAAAAATTAAAAAAATAAAGATTCAAGCGGGTTAAAAAATAAGAGAATATAATAGACAAAAGGAGAAGAAAAAGTTTAAGCGATTTTAAGGGTGAGAGAATATAATAGACAGATAGAGAGAAAAAGAAAAAAAAAAAAGGAAGAAAAGAAAAGCAAAGAAAAAAAAAAGAAAGAAAAAAAAGGTAAAAGAAAAAAAGGAAAAAAAAAAGTGGCCAAGCATGAAAACGACGTCCTTAATGACCAAAAAGGAATAGTACTGAGCGTCATGGTTCTTTTATTATAGTTAAAGATTAAAAGTTAAAGATTAAGGATTAACGACTGAGGATTAATGATGTGAAAAAAAAACTATAAAGACCTCTCAAAAAATAAAAAAAAATAAAAAACTATAAAGACTTTGTTTAGTCTACTTTTTATTTTATTTTGTTTATCTTCTCTTTTTCCCCGTCCCTAGGCACAACTAACGCTCCTCAAAGAGATTTGTACGTTAAAAGACTTTGTTTAGTCTGAATTAACGTTTAATTGTATATTTAAAGTTTTAATTTAAACATGAAATATAATCTGAATTAATGTTTGGATGACAATTAAAAATTGTAGTTTAAGCTAAAAAAATAATATAATGCCTAAGAAATAATACAACACCTAAAAATTTATTAAAGAAAAGTTTTCTAAATAATTTTTAATCATTTTTCTAATTGGGTAGCAATTTTTAAAAATAAAAAAATGAGATAATGCATAAACAATAATACAACACCAAAAATTTAATTTAAGAAAAATTATCTATATAATAAGTAAAATTTTGTGTAGGTGATTTTTAATTGGGTAGCGTTGGTTTTTTTTTTTTCTTACTAATGCCATTCAATACACAAATAGGGGGCATCATTAGGGTGCCCAAATCAGACCACAAATAGTAACAGCAAAAAATTTTGGAAACTCATTACTGAAGGCCAAAATGTAACGGCTACTCGATACACAAACAGCCAAATCAGACCTTGTGGGCCTGATATATTCGAATACTCATTCACTCAAGTTTCTGAATTAAAATACTGATAAAATATTGATAAAGAAAAAAAAAGAGTGCTATAAAGAAATATATAATAAAATTAGTTTTACATTTTATATGAAAAAACACTAGAAATGCCACTTAAAATAGTAAAAAAATATATTATTTATACCATTTCACTCAAAAATAATGTCATTCAATTAAAAATGAGAAAATAAAAGATCATGATAACACCTAATTATTTTTATAACGGCACAAATAATATGCCAGCATAAAACCATGACAAAGCATATAATTTTCTCACTTTATATTTTCTAATTGAGCTCCTATCGTGCTTTTAATGTGCTCATGTCCGTGCTCGTGTCATGCTCTTAACGTGCCATGCTCGTAGGGTGTTTTGTGCCTAAAAGTTATATCAAGCTCTGTCTATTTAGGTTTGTTCATTTGTATTTCTTGAGTTAGGGTGATTTGAGTTCAGATCTTGATTTGAGTTAAGGTGTATTTGAGTATGATTTGAGTTGGGACTCTAATTTGAGTTTGTGTTTGAATATTCGCATTTTAAATTATGGTTTGAATTGAGAATCTATTTGAGTTTGTGTTTGAGTGGGTCAAAACTTGAATTTTTTTTTAGATAGTATTTTAATAAAAACTCAATGGTGATAGAAACTTCTAATAGGGTATATGGGTGAAGTTTTATTCGTCTATTCGTTGTGAACGCATAGAAAAAAATCATCTCAATGGAAATTAAAACGAAAAAGTTATAGCGCTTTTAAGAATATAAAAAAAAACTGTTCATTAACTTGAGTTTGAGTTTAGAAACTTGAGTTGATGGAGAAACTTGACTTCAGATTTTAGTCATAAACCCAAGTTCAAACTCAAATTTTACAAAAGAACATGCTTAAATAAAGTTATAACTTAAATTCAAACTTTTTTTGAGTTTGAGTGTAAATGAACAAACACTTAATAAATCGGACGAGCTAATCATGTCATGCCGCACCACACTTATTTTTTACCGTGTCGTACTCGTGTCAGTCTTATCTGATCGGTTTTTACATCTCTAATGTTTAGAGGTCTAATTTCCTCTTCATTTTTGAAATATACAGTTCTAAATCCCCTGTCTATTAACTATCTATTTTCAAACGAGTAATTCTAGAAAGAAAAGAACTAGATCTACATTATACGGCAGAATCTGTTTTTTATTTTTTAGATTTTTTTTCGGACATGTTTATTTGTTTATCATTTTAAAAAACCCTCGCGTGCTATGTTCTTGGTGTTTTTATACTTGGTATTTTTATACTACTAAGTCTAAAAAAAACGAAAATAATTGGCATATACTGGGGTACCGTGTGCAAAATTAACCTTGTTTTATGCTCTGTCAAGGAATTTCATTTTTTGGTTTTTTGTTTGTGTTCAATTTAAACATTGTTATTGTTGTTGTTATCATTGTTAAATTTAATTTAATTTTTTAGGTAGTTGGCATGATCACTCACCGAACTTTTTGTTATGTCATGTCGTTTGTGTTCTCATTATTTGAGATTTAGTCTCAATTGATTGAGTTAATTCATCAACTGTAATGAATCTGTTTAAAGAGTCTCTCAATTTTTATGTGCTGTACGAATTTTTTTTTATTCGGTCTCGACACTTATATTATTTTTATGTTTCATCTATTTTTATTAGTAGATTCAATCAATATTTAAGGTCAAATTTGATTATAGACGTGCTCACTTACGCCTAATAATTTTGTTTCCCCTTTATTTTAGATTTTTTTTTCCTTTCGCTTCTAAAAAATTAAAAACAGGAAAGAAATGCAAAAAAAAAAAAAAGAAAAAAAAAAGTATAGTCAGACGCGGATATTAAATAATATAAATTGCAGAAAGAGACACGCAACAAACTTCATAAGGTTTAAGGAATATTTATATTTATATATATATATATAGATATATCAATTTTGTGTGATCAGACCGTCGTCTTCGCTTTGTTTCGTTTCGGGGTTTTTAACCATTCGTTCGTTCTAATCTCTACAATCCAGCGTTTCTCTCTCTCTCTCAAGATTCTCGTTTCAAGCTTATCAATTAATATTTCGCCATTTCAAGTATTTGATTCTGCAAAATCCACTTTGATCTGCTTCGGATTTTCTTCCTTTCAATAGGTATGTTCTTTTTCCGTCTCCTTTTCTTATTTTTTTTTTTGGGTTTCTACACGCGAAAATTTATGAACATCTTAGATCCTTTGTTTAAGCAATTGATTCCTGTAAATTCTGATTCCTTTTGTGATTTTAATTTTGGAAGTTCTTTCAATTGGCTTGGAAAAATGTATGTCTCGAATATCAGTTTTTATTAGGTTGTAACTAAATTGATGATTTTGTGATTCTCGGGGGAAAAAAATAGATGATTTTGTGAGCCAAAAAATTCCTAAATCGCAATTTCTGTGTAGTGCTGATTCATTAGAGTTAAAATGAAATCAAAGGTGAATATGGTTTATTAGTCTGTGGTCTGGATCTGCTATTTGTATTTCAAGGGATCAAATTAAAATCCTTGATATATTTTGACCTTTAAGCTTTTACTCTTGATTTTCTCGATTCTATAATTTTCATGATCTGCTATTTTTCCCAAGTACCCATCACCATTTTTTTTTTCTTTTTTTTTCCCAAACTTTAAATGAAATTGATATAATCTCAACTAGCCAAGCTTTAATCTTGCTCCTGTAGATTGGCTTGTTTAAAATAAAAAGTCACAATTTCCTATTACCTAGTTTAAGCGAGTATTAAAGAGATTATTGACCTTAAGGAGTTTATTATTTTTTTCTGAGTAAAGAATTTAATGAACGGTTTGTTTTTTGTCTTTGACTAAATTGTTGAATTTATCTTTTTCCAGATCCGGGTCACTTCATAATCAGAAGTAATACTTGCAAAGTTGACAATACTGCAATTTTCCGAATTGTAAATTTGCTTAATCTGCCTTTGCTTGTCCAACCAACAATCTGTTTCGCTCCTAGATTATAAGAAATTAACATAATAAAGATATTGTTTTGTTGTAAAAGTATGCATTTTAGTTTAAAATCTTAAGTGGTCCTTGTGTCATTAGTGGTGGTCGCTGAAAGGAAGAGCTTGAGAGGGACCAACCCAAATTTATAGTTTTCTTTTCTTTCCTTGTTTTATTATTCAGGACATTAATACATACATAAATACATACATACGTATAAACTATCTTTCTTATCCATGTTTGTGGAACGAATAATGCCTTTTCATTTTGCTCTTAATTTATTTCAGCCAGTCTGGCCAGTAGACCTTCTTTCCCCTTTAGTTTGTTTGGTTGCTTTTGAAATTTCAACTACACACTGTTGGGACAATGATCTCTTTGCTTTTATGTATTTGTGCTTTCCTAGATTCTTAATAAATCTTTTCTGGATCGTTACTTTAAGATAAGTTGCATTGTCTAATTTGATAACAAAAGAGAGTTGCTTGTTTAATCGGTTTCTTTAAAATTTCAATTTTCAACTATTCACTGTTTGGGACGTTGGCCTCTTGGCTATTTTTTGTCTGCTTTTGTAGGCGCTTTAGATTGCTTTTTTCTAGAGATCTAGTGTAAGATTTGTTGCTTTGGCTGATTTGATTTACACAAAATGTTTCTCTTCTTGGCCATTATGAATGTGAAATCAGAACACATGTCGTTGAGTTGGGCTCTTGGGTTTATGTGCTTTCATATCTTCTCTTTCCC
>NW_010359379.1:0-3397 GCF_000414095.1 Morus notabilis | reverse complement strand
CTTTCCCTCCTCCCCTTGTTTTGTGTCTCTATGTGTACCGAAGTCTTATTTGGTTAACAGCTGTTGAACAGATGGAGCAAAACTTCTTTGAGCCTGAGGCACACTTCGAATCCAACGGAGATGTCTCTGTCAAGCAGAAATGGAAATCCATGTCAGCTACCTCAACCGTTGACGAAAACGAAAGTGGCTGCTTTGAGTGCAACATATGTTTAGACTCGGCAAATGAGCCTGTGGTCACTCTCTGTGGTCACCTTTACTGCTGGCCTTGCATTTACAAATGGCTTCAGGTTCAGAGCGACTCAGACGAGTTAGATCAGCAAAACTGCCCTGTCTGCAAGGCTAACATCTCGCATGCTTCATTGGTTCCTCTCTATGGCCGTGGCACATCCCGTTCGGATTCCGATACCAAGAAACCCCAGTTGGTCATACCACGCAGGCCACTTCCATCTGGGTTGAACGCTATAATAACTTCTACCACGACCTCTACGTCGCAGCAGAATCATCCTCTATATCCAAACTATTTCCAGTCCAATTCGCAGTCACTTCACCAGCAATATTTCCCCCATCCGTATGGAGCTCATGTTACAAACAATCTGCCACCGTCTCATCTCGGGGCTGCAGTGATGACGAGCTTAATCAATCCGACGATTGAAATTTTTGGCGAGATGGTTTTTGCGAGAATTTTTGGGAGCTCGGGTACGAGTTTGTTCTCTTATTCTCCTCCGATTGGAAGTAGCAGTCCAAGGATGAGAAGGCATGAAGTGCAGGTTGACAGATCACTTAACAGGGTGTCTATCTTTCTTTTCTGCTGCATTATGTTGTGTCTTCTCTTGTTCTGATTCTACTCACTTTGTTGGCTTTGCTTCTGTATAGTTCTCAAAACTTGTAATGTGAATATAGAAGAATATAATTGATGTTAGAGATTTTTGCTGAAAGATTGCTGTGACATATCATTTGATCTGTACATAGTGTTGTATGTTCAATGACGATTGTTTAAAAACTTCTCTATTATAGTAATCAAAATACTGTTGACTGACCAAAATACTGTTGACTGTGATTTTATGTTTATACATATATATGTGTGTATGTATGTATGTATGTATGTATGTATGTTTCAACTGCGGAAAAGTGTGAAATCTAATGCATATACCACCTCTTCATCGAACCAATAATCCATTTAACTTTTGAGGAATATTGAATCAATAATCTAAGAGATATTATAGCTAACATGCACATGTAATGTGGTATTAACAAAGATAACAAAGTTACAAGGGAAATTATGGAATCAAAGTGATCTCGATTAAACAAATGTTGAGAAATATGAGATATATATATTATATTATTTAGCGGACTTTGGAGCACACAGTTGATGGTTAACTAATAATGATTTTAGCATTTTTCTCCGGTTATTCAGAACAAAAGGAAAGTTTACCAAGAGAAAAATAAACTCAAAAGCAGTAAAACAATATTCATGCTTTTTAGAGTTTGGATAACAAAGGTTAGGGGTAGAGTTGGACTACTCATGCGGGCTTCTGAAAAATGGGCATTTGGTAAGGTGAGAGAATTTAAGGAAAAATTACATAAGAGCATTTCAAATAGTTGATGTACAAATTATAAATTTAACATTTCAGAATAAAAATACTTTCAATGCAATACTATTTATTGTGTTAAGTTTTCTATATGCTATACTTGTGACAAATTTCTCATAAAGTATATCATATGTGAAATTTAACATTTAATTGCTATAGGTTGAAATGTTTATTTTTTCATGTAATCATTATAATTTTTACATTTTCTAATTATTTTAAAAATAAAAATTACTTTTACAACTTTTAAAGCTTAATGATTATAAAAAAAAAAGATAGAATAGCATTTCAAATCGAATTATGCATAAGAGTAAAAATAAAAATAACATATCATATCATATTGATGTTAAATATACAATTGATATTAACATTTACATTAAAGATGGTCTAATGCAAACTTTTAGACGCTAATGTTTATGGAAAAGACGAAATGTACTTTACATTTTACAAATCAGATTAAAAACTCCCTTGTTAGAAAAGGTCAAAATTAAAAGGTGAATTTGGATATTTACATTTGCTAAATAAAATGGTACATTTTTATGCTTGAACCTACACCCATATTTTAACAACAATAAAACACTCAAGTATGCAACCAAACAGACGTTAATTGACTCCCAATTTGTGTAGGGTTAGAGATTACGAATTTTAGCTCGACTCTGGCTTTCAATGCTTTCCATTGACGGATATTAATTAATAGAGTTGATTCACCTGTACTGATAATTTAAATCATGTAAAGAAAATAGAAATACTAAAGTCTCGTTCACTTCGTAGATTTGAGTTTTCAATTCGAGTTGAGACGTGATATTTTTTGAGAGTTTTTTACTGTAGCAGAAAAAGTTAGATGTGACATTTTCTAAAAATTTTTTATTGTAAAAATTTAAAACTGAAAATTCAAATCGGTAAAATAAACGAGGCCTAAAAATCTAAAGTGGGATTCAAATTGCCTAAAAGATAGTCAATTTGACTATGTAAAACATTATCAGATATAATTTACACTACTATAATAGTCTACTAAGCATATTAAGATAGGTAGGGAATCTTACTTTTCAAATTGAATGGTCAAGATCAACTGACATGGTTGAAAATCTAAGGTTGAGATTTTTTGTTGATGGAATAAAAGAAAAAGAGAAAACAAAATTAGGTAAAAGCTAGCTAACCAACTTTTAGCATAGGAAAAAGCTAAAATAATTTTTTCCTAACGTTCAAATTTACAAACACCAATTCGGGTTATATTCCGAATACAGACTTACAATTTACTTGCACATTTAAACACCGGTTTAAATTTTAATTTAAATGACTACATTTTATATTCTACAATTCAAATAAAAAAAAATTAAATCACCATAATTTAAACTCGTAAACCAAACATGATCCTAGGATTTCGGTGTACTTAGTAATTAGGAAGAGAATACGTATGTTGACAAGATAACACTTATTCAAAAGAATAAGGTCACGTTCACTTCGTCGATTCAAGTTTAGAATTTGAGTTGAGATGTGACTTTATATGAGAGTTTTTTACTGTAACAAAAAAGTTAGATGTGATTGTTTGTAGAAAAACTCAAATTCTAAACTCGAATCAGTGAAGTGAACATGACCTAAATGAATAGATTTAGATCCTGTTTATTTTGTCAATTTGAATTTAAAATTTAAATTTTATTATAATAAAAAATTTTCATAAATAATCACATTTAATTTTTTTATTACAATAAAATTTTTTTATATAAAATCACGTCTTAATTTAAATTTTTAATTTAAATTAATAAATTAAACTCACATTAATTATAAATTTGTGGACTGTCATGTCTTGTCAT
>NW_010359378.1:94151-155252 GCF_000414095.1 Morus notabilis | reverse complement strand
TGATTTTCTTTATTTTTCATCTTTAAAAAATACAATAAAATAAAAACGAAGTCACAAAATAATAAAACTTTATAGACACAAACTTTACATTTTTCTTTATTTTTCATCTTTGAAAGATAAAATAAAATAAAAAAGACGTCATAAAATTATGAAATTTTGCAGACAGGATCCTTACATTTTTCTGGACATGCCTGCAAAAAATGACCTAAAAATGACAAAAAAAGTACAACGCTGTCAAACAGCCCCCCGCCTGCGTAATGGGGCGCTTGGGGGCCCGGATGGGTCAAACATTTACATTTTTGTTTATGTTTTGCTTTCTAAAATTAACACACATTTTTTTAGAATGAATGCAACAAGTCTTACCATTTTTTGATTAATATTCTATTTTATATGATTTTTTTATTTTTCCTCTTTGAAAAATTAAATAAAATAAAAATAACGTCAAAAAATTATGAACTTTTGCAGACACGATCCTTACATTCTTCTGGGCATGCCTTCAAAAAATGGCCTTAAAAATGACAATAAAAAGTAAAACGTTGTCAAAAAGCCCCTGGCACGCATTGTGGGGCACCCGGGGCCATGATGGGTCAAAAATTCACATTTGTATTCATGTTTTGCATTCTGAAATTAATATACAACTTTTATGAATTAATACAACAAGCGACACTATTTTTTATTAATATTTTATTTTTTATGATTCTCTTTATTTTTCATCTTTACAAAATAAAATAAAATAAAAATGACGTCAAAAAATTATGAACTTTTTCATACACCATCCTTATATTCTCGGCCATGTTTATGAAAAATGGCCTCAAAAATGACAAAAAAATAAAAATGCTGTCAAAAAGCCCCCGACCCGCGTAGTGGGGCGCCCAGGGGCCGGGATGGGTAAAAAATTTACATTTTTATTTATTTTTTTCATTTTAAATTTAATATAAAATTTTTAGGAATTAATGCAACAAGCGGCACCATTTTTTATGAATATTCTATTTTTTATGATTTTGTTTATTTTCTGTCTTCGAAAAATAAAATAAAATAAAAATGATGTTAAAAAATAATAAAATTTTATAGACATGATCCCAACATTTTTTTGGACATGCTTGAAAAAAATGGCCTAAAAAATGCCAAAAAAAACTAAAACACTGTTAAAAAGCCCCTGGACCGCGTGATGGGGCACCCAGGGGCCGGGATAGGTCAAAAATTGACATTTTTATTTACGTTTTGCCTTCTAAAATTAGCATATAATTTTGAGGAATTAAGGCAACAAGCTGCACCATTTTTTATGAATATTCTATGTTTTATGAGTTTTTTATTTTTCATCTATAAAAAATAAAATAAAATAAAAACGACGTCAAAAAATTATGAAATTTTGCAGAAACCATCCTAACATTTTTCTGAGTGTGCCTGCAAAAAATGGCCTCAAAAAATGATAACTAAAAGTAAAACATTGTCAAAAAGCGCCCGGCCCACATAGTGGGGCGCCCAGGGGCCGTGATGTGTCAAAAATTTACATTTTTATTTTTGTTTTGTATTCTAAAATTAGTCTACAATTTTCAGGAATTAATGAAACAAAGAGCACCATTTTTTTATCAATATTCTATTTTTTATGATTTTTTCATTTTTTATCTTTAAAAATAAATAAAATAAAAATGACGTCACAAAAATATGAAATTTTGTAAACATGATCCTTACATTTTTCTGGGCATGGTTGTAAGAATTGGCACTAAAAAATGTCAAAAAAAGTAAAACGTTGTCAAAAAACCCCCGACCCGCGTAGTGGGGCGACCAGGGGTCGGGATTGGTCAAAAATTTACATTTTTATCTATGTTTTGCATTCTAAAATTAATATATGAGTTTTAGGAATTAATGCAATAAGCGGTACTATTTTTTGACAAATATTCTATTTTTTATCATTTTCTTTATTATTCGTCTTTGAAAAATAAAATAAAATAAAAATAACGTCACAAAATTATGACATTTTGCAGACAGGATCGTTACATTTTTCTGGATATGCCTGCAAAAAATGGCCACAAAAAATGATAAAAAAGAGTAAAACGATGTCAAAAAGCTTCCGTCCCGCGTGGTGGGCCGCCTAGGGGCCGGGATGGGTCAAAATTTTAAAATTTTATTTATGTTTTGCGTCCCTAAATTAATATACGATTTTTAGGAATTTATAAAATAAGCTGCAATATTTTTTTATGAATATTCTATTTTTTATGATTTTCTTTATTTTTCATCTTTGAAAAATAAAATAAAATAAATATGCCGTCAAAAAATTATCAGATTTTTCAGACACCATCCTTACATTTTTTGGGCATGTCTATAAAAATTGGCCTCAAAAAATGACAAAGAAAAAGTAAAACGCTGTCAAAAAGCTCCCAGCCCGCATAGTGTGGCGCCCAGGGGCCGGGATGGCTCAAAAAGTTCTATTTTTATTTATGTTTTGCATTCTAAAATTAATATACGATTTTTAAGAATTAATGCAACAAGCAGAACCATTTTTTGATCAATATTTTTTTTATGATTTTGTTTATTTTTTGTAGTTGAAAAATAAAATAAAATAAAAATGACGTCACAAAATTATGAAATTTTGCAGACACGATCCTTTTTTTTTTTTTTTTTTTGGGGATGCTTACAATAATTGGCATCAAAAAATGATAAAAAAAAAAAAAAAAGTAAAACGCTGTCAAAAAGCCCCTAGCCCAAGTAATGGGCGCCCGGGGGCTGGGATAGGTCAAAAATTTACATTTTTATTTATGTTTTTCATTCTAAAATTAATATAGGATTTTTAGGAATTAATGCAACAAGCGACACCATTTTTTGATGAATATTCTATTTTTTATGATTTTCTTTATTTTTCGTCTTTGAAAAATAAAATAAAATAAAAACGACGTCACAAAATTATGAAATTTTACAGACAGGATCCTTACATTTTTCTGGACATGCCTAAGAAAAATGGCCTCTAAGATAGATCACATATAATTTGTTAAAATTAAAAATTTTTATTCCAATGGAATTATTAATTAAAACAATTCAACGTTATTCTCATCCATTATATATTCCACCAATAGAATTACATCAATGTCTTTGCGCACAGAGTCCCACTCCGATGACAAAGCCAAGCTATCGTCGTTAGGAAGTAAACAGCATAACAATCTTATCATGAATAAAGCACTCAACTTTATTCTCTCGATTACGAAACATTTAATTTAGACTATCATCTTTATATTCCTGTCTTATGCATATTCTTCACATAATATGCATGGTCTAAAGACTTAGAATGACAATCTTGGACTTCTAGTTTGCTTTTTTTTACATATATTAAATAAATATAAATATAAATATAAAGTAGTATAATATTGATATATGATACATATAGATATTCCTTTATTAAAATCAAAATACTAATATATCAGTGTTAGAATTATTCTTAAGGGTATAAACGCTAATAGAGGTGCTCAGCGTCGATGGTGGTTTCCTTGTGGTTTCACCGACGCCAAATGTGTAGGGCCTCCAAAAGTGTTGAGATTTTTTTTAAGGGGTTGGATTGGTCTTTGTGGTGTGGCATCTCTTTTAGGGGCATGTGTATGGGGTGGTGGTTGGTGATGGCTGCCCATGGACTTACACACAGTGATTCTTCATCTATTGTGGTTCCACCTCTTTGGGGCTTTTCATTTCTCAGCCTCATGATTTCATTTTCGATTTCCGATAGATGTTTATGTTAAATTGTTGTAAAAATTGCAAGTGCACAATATCACAGACAAGTAATAAAGTGATAAGTGAAGTATTGTTCCCACGAGGATTGTGTTAATTTTGATTAAGTATCAAAATTGGTTAACCCTAAAATTATTTGAACGACGGAATAAATGAGAATAATAAATAAACGAATAAAAAATAATAATAATAAAAGCTAATGATTAAAACACTTGATCACCCGATTTCACTATAACTAATCCACTTTAATTCCCTAATTCTCATTATTTATATTTATTATCCGAGTTGACAATTGAAAATTCCTAATTTATTTAATGCTTGCTTCCGAGTTACACCAAAAATCCCCTCAATTGCTAACCCACTATATTCCTATGTGAATTACAACAATCAAAGAGTGATTATCATTCCACGAATTGTCATGTAGTGACCACACAAATTATGCAAGTCGCTTTTTTTATTTTATTTTTCAAAGATGAAAAATAAAGAAAATCATAAAAAATAGAATATTGATCAAAAAATGGTGCGGCTTGTTGCATTAATTCCTAAAAATCGTATATTAATTTTAGAATGCAAAACATAAATAAAAATGTAAATTTTTTACCCATCCTGACCTCTGGACACCCCACTATGCGGGCCGGGAGGCTTTTTAACAGCGTTTTACTAAAAAAATCAGTTGTGGCGACTACCTATCCTCAGAAAGGTGTTGCTCTGCCTTATCGATGATGCTTAGTTATAACCTTAGAATCTATGTTAAAGTTATTGTATAAAGGAAATTGTAACTTACAAAAAGATGATAATTAACTAAATAGATCCACGCAACATTACAATTGTAGCGTCAGAAAATATTATCCATGCAACTAGAATTTGTGCCATGCAAACTACTATTGACGTTACGAATTACCCAATTTTCAAAATGTACTCATGCATATGACGATAAATCTAGAAAATAACTGTACAATTTGTATCAATGAAAGAAGTAATTAATAGACAATCTAATAGAGATGCAATCGACGCCTCAGATATATGGATATCTTTACAATCTTATAACTAATCATAGGTTATGTTTAGTTATTTTTGAATCTATTGATGGTAAAAATTCGTCAACAAGGACTCTTAAAAAAATTATGTGATCTCTATAGAACTATTCACAAGACGAATTGAATGAAGAAAATAAATGAACATAAGAAATTTAAAGTAGTTTGTCATTAATTCAAAAGCTACGTCCAATAGTGTATGGATTATTTTTCACTATGAGATGTCAATACACGGATTGGTGTTTAATGGGAGACTTAGGGCATTTTTCCTATTTATAGCCTTTACATGATAATTACATTTAATAAATAACATTATAGGGAATTATATCATTTCTTTTTTTGAATTATCCTATTTCCTAATATCAGAGATATCTTTTCCTTGATTTGTAGGAATTTAATGACTAATTGCAACTTCCTAGTTTTACTTTTTCTTCTTTTTAGGATTCGCGATTACCATCCACGTAGCATCCGTGCTCTTAGCTTCATTTGGTGACTTAGCTCAGTTGAAGTTTTGTTACGGGAGATATTATTATTAAAAAAAAATAACACTATTTTATTTCTATTATAAATTTAAAATTTTTCATTTGTGTCATTAATATATGGTAGGATATCCTTCATATTCCATCAGAATTTTTTTTTTTTCGGCAGGATATTTTTATATTCTACCAAATTACGTTTCATATTCTACTAGAATATTTTTTGATAGCATAAATAATAGGATGATAAAGACAATTATTCATGTAATTTTTTTTTTGGGAGAAAGAGGAAAATAGGCCAAGACTTGAGATGAATTAAAATTAATAAGTCAATAGTTTAAATAAGTTAATAAATAGGCCAAACTACTGTTTTCATCCATAACTTGTCTGGTTATGAACCATAACTTGACAAGTTAATCACGGTTTTTGTCCATAACTTATCTGGCTATGAACCATAACTTAACAAATTTGTCCATAACTTATCTAGTTATAAACCATAACTTAACAAGTTATGGCCTATTAATTTCTATAACTAAAAATAGGCCTATATATTTTCTTAAACTTTTCATATTATCTATTTTCTACTATTTCCCTTTTTTATTTTATTATAGAGAATAGGCTTTGGGCGAGGCCCATTTACCTCTTGGAAACCCATACTACCTACAATAAAATCATGTGAGAACTGAGAAATACAAAATTATCACTCTAAAAATGTCATCTTTACATCTATATCATTGGCGTCTATGTTACTCAATTTACCAAAAAATAACTTGTTGTAGAATATTTTTAATATCCTTCCAAATTAGTTTTTCTCCTTTATAAAGATGACCGGAAATCTCCGGCTCTAATCTTTAGAGAGTATTCCGGTAGAATATCAAAATCAACAAACTACGTAATTTTCTCTAAAAACCATCGTGCACGTCCTCATATCAGTAAATTAAGAAACTTTTAACTGACTCCTTAAACAGAAGATTTTTAACTAAATAGACCCATGTCGCATTCTAATTATAACATCTGAAATTATTATTGCTAGAATTTGTGGAACATATCAATTACTATTCTATTCATGTTACCGATCATCTGTTGAGCATGTGCTTATGCACATTAACGACAAAGTTAGAAGATAATTATAGAACACCGCGTCAATTGACAAAGTACTTAATTCATACAATCTTATAGGGATTCAATGCTATCTAAATGATTTAACACGGATTTCCTAATTTTCTTTACCTTCTCTTTAGACTTATTCTAGTCCTAGCGCGCTCTCTTGCCTTATGTAGGTTATCTCCTAGGATAGAAAAAGAAGGCAAAAGGATACACGTTGATTTTATCCATGTGAGTCTCTAAATTTCAACGGAAACTATGGTGTCGGGAGAAAAATTCCTAACATTATGCCGGGAAATACGAAAACTAGTGAATTTTACATTGGCAGTTGCAAATTTCAAATAGTGGAGTTGCGTAGATTATGATAGACTTGTGAATTTTAAAAGAAACGATAACTTGTAAATTTTATATTAGAACTTGCAAACTCGAACTATAAAATTACAATAAATTACAATAAATTTGTGAACCGATATAGTACCATGAAGGCACCATAAAAGGACCCAATTTCAACTCAATGCCTTTCATAGTTTATCTCATAGTATAGAAAAAGAGGGCAAAAAGTATACAAGTGATTGTATCCTTTTGAGTTTTAGAGTGGGTTTGATAGGAGGCATATAAACAGTTACACTAGCAGGTGATAAGCGCTTTAAAAATTGTATTGAGGAATTAAAATGGGACGGGATTTCCCGACCACATTACTTAAATCAAACGGTAATAAAACGCGGATGTATAAGTGAAGAAAAGTTGGCGTCTACAACATAGAAGTCCCATAATTATGTTAGCCGAGACAACCGTTTTAGGTTTACGTCGTTGCATTGTTCATAAAGTGAACCAAATTCTCTTGGGAAATTCTCATCAAAATTCGTTCATGAATGGAAGAAGCCTGTTAATTTCCGTCAATAGATAATGTTTGCATTGGAGAAAGACAGAACGCTAACAAAGCAAATGAGAAGAAAAACACGTGAATTATTTAAAAAAAAAAAAAAGGAGCCATCTTTTGTATACACAAGCAAGATAACCCTTTTGCAATGAACAACACAATTTTGTACACACGCACTCCCATTCTTCCCTCTCTCTCTCAAACCAATCCAATCGAAAGCCCTTTCCTCTTAGATCCTAAAGAAACCCCACAAATTATCAACATTCTATCACATCACAACCCAAAACCATCAGATTTCCTAGTCTCTGTTGTTGATTCAGAAACGTCGCTTTCAGTCCCTTGTGCCTTTTTTAACTTTGCCACAAGAACCCACATGTTAGCAAGCTCATTTTCAAGATAAGCTTCTCTTTGTTTGGTTTCCTCGACCTTTCTTTGGAGCTCAGCCTCTCTCTGATCCTTCTCCGCGAGAGCAGCCTCGTATGAAAGCTCTCTCTCACGACTCATGGCCAGTTCTCTCTTAATTTCCGAGACATTCCCGCCTTGGTCATTCCGTTTATTTGGACCATCTCTTCGGCCATTCCTGACCATACCGCCACTTCTACGCTGGGTGGGGGAGTTCTTCGATGCGGCCAGCTCAGCAGTTAGTTTCTCGTTGTGGTTCATGAGTTTGGCAACTTCTTCTGACAATGCCTTGAGCTCAACAGCAGCGGCAGAGGCTAAACCTTTGGCATATGAACTCTCCTCTGCCAGTTTCTGGTTCCGAACTTCTAGCTGCTCCTTTGTCAATGTTAGTTCGGCAAACTTTTGCTTCAGTTCTTCAATCTCAGTTTCCTGGTTCAAACAAAAACAAGAGCTTGAAATGTCATCTTACTTCTAAAAGTTTATACTGCCAAAGAAACCTTAACGAGATAATTATTGGGCTTTTGAACCTGATAACTAGTACTTTGTGTAAGAAAGAATGAAGGAATAAAAGTTGTACAATGTCACAAAATCTGTTCTTTGGAAATAACTTCTCAAAAAATCAAGGGAAAATATCACTTCAAAGAAAGGACTTGAAACTTTTACCTGTAAGGTTTGATTGGATTCTTTAAGGTCTAAATTTTTTATGGTTACTTGTACAAAATCAATTAGGAAATTTACACTGAAATAAGTTGTGATCCATTATTCTCCCTCAGGGATGTAGTAAAAGGGAAGATAATTTGAATTTGACACTGATCAGGAACTAGAAGGAAGAGAGGAAAGACCTTTGCTCGTAAAAGTAAAATGTTGTTATTATCTTTCGTTGCCGAATTGCCATTGTCTGCACAAAATTCTCCAGACAAGCTTTTTGTTTCAATGGAATTTTGTGGATGACTCACTACAGGGCTGAAATTTCTCTGTTCCAATGCCTCAGAGAGGTGCTGTTTCAGGGAAGCAACTGTTTCTTGCAGTGCTTCGCATTCATAGATCTGTCAAAAAGTCACACAGGAATCTCAATGGTCAAGAGTCAACAAAACTAAAGTAAATGAAATGATCTAAAATTAGAGTCAGTGGTACCTTTTGGTTCAGTTGCTCTTGAATTACACGATTATCAGCAGTTTTAACCTGTAAATAAGATAATAAGGCAATGCGCACCAGATAATAGCTGAAATCATCGTATAACCCTTTTTATCAATGACCCCAAATAGATCATGCCCTTTTTGGTCCTTTCATTCTTGTAGTTTAAATTTTTAACCAGGAATCATCAAAATTTTACTTTTAAGTGACAAAAACAGAGACACATTAGAAAATTAACTTGGGGGTTTCTAGCCTCCCATTGTGCGTCAAGTTACCTATTGGATGATTGCATTAACCAGATTAAGACAACAAAAAAATGTAAATTTTAAGGAGTTACATTATTTACATTTATCATCACTTTTTCTTGATGACACTAATTTATCCGGGGTGACACTCATCAATATTTTTATTACCAACCTTGTTCAAAAGATTGTCAAGGCTCTTCAAAGGATAAAAAGTGGTTTTGAATATTTGGATGTATCTATATGTGCGGTACCCTGTACATATTATGCATAATACATGAAACATATATTTGCATGCATGTACGTGTTTTCAGATCAAAGTGTGTACAATTGATCACCTCAAGTTCAAATGAATTCTCATTCAACTGTGCCTTCAGTTCAGCAATAGACTGTAGCATAAACAAGAAACAGTGGAGGGAAAATAAATTAATAAATAAAACAAACACATATACAATAGAGGGAAAGCATCAAGCCGTCAATGACACTGTACAGCCAATCTAATGGCAGAAGCAAAAACTTACTTGTGACATGTCCAAGGAATCCATTTTTTTGTGTGAAGGAATCGTGGAATCCTCAATTTGCTTTTCTACCAAAGCTATTTGTTCGTTCTTTGCCTTGATTTCGTCTTTTAGCTTCCTAATCTCCTCCTTAATAACAGAAACGCCACAAGAGTGAAGATCTAAGGCACATTAAGCGCAGCTAAAAACAGATGTGATAGGGACACAAAATAATTACATTCATATGATCCTTCTGGGGGTTTCTTGCAGCCTCCTCAGACAACCGCTTCAAAGCACTTGAGTGGAGGGCCACCTCTCCAGACAAGATCTTTTGCTGCTCCCTTAAAAGCTCTATCTGATCGATGGATTTTATGCTTGTCTGGAAAATAAATATATATAAAAATAAAGAAAGAAAAATAGAAATAAGATACAAGTACTTGAATTGACCTTTTTTCTTTTTCTTTTTCTTTTTTTTTTTTTTTTTGGAAGCGAACACAAATCTTATTGCTAACAACTTTCCTTTTAAATTTCCAAATACACAATTTGTAATTTCCCTTTGCCAAAATGATGTTGCAACTACTCTAGTGCATACGTGCACAGCAAGTGAGAGGAGCTTTATCCGGATCATGCTATTCGTGCCCAAAAACGAAAAGGAAAAAATGCTATCATGTGGGAACACAACGTAAGAGAGATATGCCAGTTCTTGACAAGATAATCACAAACCAGAGGAGTCTCTTCGTCGAACAAATTATCCTGATCTTCTCTATCATCTCTAGCACCGGATAAATGGTCTGCAGACATGAGGCTCTCCATAGGTAATGAATGGGAATGTCTGGGTTCTGAATGAAAATTTTCTGCTTGAGGAGTTGATGGTGTACTGACAGACTTCACTCCACTTGATTTATCACTAGTACTTGTTAAAGTCCCCATACCATTATCTCGTTTCTAACCACAAAAAGAAAAGAGTACACAAGCTTCAAAATTAAGCTTAAATGCCACAAAGGCACATTGAAGTAAATCATAAATATTGTGTGGTAACATACATCAAAAAGAAAATTTGAGTGCTGTAAGGTGTTTGCTCAAGAAAAGGATAAAAGAAAGGCTCAAGACAACTAAATTGACAAGAGCTAACAAGCAACATATAAAAGAACCTGACATCCTAATAACGCATACCCGTAGCTTTAACCAGTTTAATAGTCCATGCTTCCGCGTCTTCTTCTCCTTTAGTGTGTCATCAGTTGATTCAGCATTCCCCTCAATAGGTACATACAACTCAATGTTTTCATCATCTACGATCAAGTCCCGCCTTTTGTGTGGTAGGTATGCAAGCTATAAGTTTAAGCTGGTAATTACAATTAACTCAAACAATAGTACAATAAATCATCTGAGAATGCCATGGTATTCAAGGAAAACTTCTCAAATCAAATGCAAAATTAGATCACAATGATATAAATAAACATTTTGGAGGAACACAGGCAAACCTCCTCTTCACCAAAGGAATGTCGTCTCCTAGGACCAGGTCGTTGAGAAATTCTGGATGATTGTGTTGCCTTTGTGGACACCAAGATCAATTTTGTCAACCGTTGAATTCTCCCCAATAAAGCAGCTTTAGCTTCTTCTTCTTGTTCCAATCTTGATTGCAGCTTGACCTGACCATCTTCTAGCTTTACATCACACCAGATAATGAGGTTAAAGTCAGATGAGTCCGTTAATTTGAAGATGATGTACCACTTATACAGTTAAAGAATGTTGCAACTGACTGAATTACAAGGTGCTATGTTCCCACAAGAAAAACTTCAGGTTCTAATTTAGTCGACTACTTTTATCTGTTATCATGTTTGTGTGGACTCAACACCTTTACCTTATCATTTAGAGCCGCAGAAAAATGGTAAAGCATTTTGTTGCCAATCCAATTTTGGTTGGAAAGCCAAGAAATAGAGATGTAAAAGAACACTGGAGAATTCAGCACCCTCAAGATAAATTTTGATAAAATGCTCTTGGCCATCGTACAATTTGTACAATTTATTTACCCGCCAACATTTAGCTAGAATACTACTGGCAATTAAGAAGACTAGCCTCATTAAATATCATCATAGAACACTCATTATCTATGGAAGCATTCAAGGATTGCCCTGAGCTGCCTAGGAAAAGCCCAGAAACCAAGGCATGATAAGAATAAGGATGCACCTTTTGTTTTAGGACGACGATGTCTTCATCCCCAATATCTTTCAGCTGAGGAACTGTGACAATACCCCGCTTCAATTGATCTAATTCTTCTTTTAAAGAACGAATCTCGTTTTGATATTTCTTAATAAGTGATTTCTCATCAATAATCTGCAGGATCACAGAAGCTCTTCAGGAAAATAAACTTGAAAAACAAATTCCAAAGAGAGAAAAGGGAAAAAAAGAAAAGAAAAGAAAAGAAAGAAAAAAAGAGAGAAACTTTGTTCTGTGCTGCTTGAATCTCTATGTGTTTTGCCCGGTGTGCAAATTTCAACGTATTGTGAGTCTCCTCTGAATTGCTTGATGAAGGAGTAACGGTACAAATGAGCTGTAAATTGGGCAATGTAAACATATGAGAAAATTATAACTAAATAATACTGATGAACATGATGGTAAGTAGTCGTAGTAGTAGTAATCTAGAACACCACCCAGGTAAATTGCAGGAATATAAATGCGAAATCTTACAGATACACGCCCATGACCACTTAATGAGGACTGGAGGAGCCTGGTCAATTTAGAGTCCCGGTATGGTATATGAGTGGCCCTCCCATCTGTTAACTTTGATATAACCTACGTGAACACAAGTTATTGGTCTTAGATGAGTTCATTATGTACTATAAATATAGAACTCATGTTAGAAATACATTTAAGGATCTTCTTTTCATCCACAAGCTAGTCGTAAAAAGATGATGTTGCCTGTAAGTCATGAATACCAGGATGTAGCATTTGATGAACAACTAGATATTAAAGAACTGAAGAAAAACATGATCCTTCAAGGATAGAAAAAGGAAATAATTTGATAAAATAAATAAATTTTTTAGAAAACAGCATAAGCGTATAGGTTCCATTTATCGGCTATTTAAACAGCATTAGGTCAACTCAAAAAATAATAATTAGAACCACTGCATGGATTCTTGGGGGTAATCGTTAAAAGGATGAAACCCCTGTGTGTAATAAACTTGAACATGATCGATCAATCCTTGAGTAACGTTCAAGTTAGTATGGAGGCATCATGCATGGCTTGAGCATGAGATCATGATATACATATCTCATAAAAATAATTTATTGATGCTCATTTTCCCATACCATCAATTAATAAGACTAATTTGATCCGATGAAGTAAAGACCCAACTTCATCATTTTAATAAAACTACGTTGATCCTTGATCCAATGAAGTGAAAATCCAACTTCGTCATTTCGTAGGTGAGGAAATTGAAGAAGATTAACTTTATTCCTCTGCTTAGAAACGTATATTACAGCCCTTCTTATAGATGGAGGTTCATCTAGTAATTAGGGAAAATATCCTACCGAATATCCTAATTTCAGTAACTACAAAAAAGAGGAAAATTCTAATCTAAGGAAATCGGGTAACATATCACCCTCAAGCTAGGCTGTAACTATTGATAGGCCTAGCTTGGAGCTCAAGTCTTCGAAGTTCTTCCTTGGTAGAGCTTTAGTAAGAATGCCAGCTGTTTGAAGACAAGTTGGCAAATGTAGTAACTTAATTACTCCTCCTTCTATCTTCTCCTTTATGAAGTGGCGATCAATCTCCACATGCTTTGTCCTATCATGATGCACTGGATTCTTCGCGATACTAATAGCTGACTGATTGTCACAGAACATCTTCATAGGTTCTTCAATCATGATCCTCAACTCTTTTAGAAGTCTTCTCAGCCACATTTCTTCACATATACCATGCGCCATAGCTCTGAATTCGGCTTCTGCACTGCTCCTTGACACAACAGATTGTTTCTTACTTCACCATGTGACTAAATTTCCCCATACATGTGTAGTAGCTAGAGGTTGATCTTCGGTCTCTTAATGATCCAGCCAATCAGCATCACTGTATATCTTGATATCTTTGTCTGGTGACCTTCTAAAATACAAGTCCTTTCCTGGTGTTAGTTTTAAATACCTCAGGATCCTATAGACTGCCTCTATATGCTCTTCATTTGGATTATTCATGAACTGACTTACCATACTAATAGAGAAACCGATGTCAGGTCTTGTGTGTGATAAATATATGAGCTTTCCCACAAGTCTCTGATATCTACCTTTATCAACCGGTGCACTTTCTTCTTTGGTTCCTAGTTTAGTAGTTGAGTCCATGGGAGTATCTGTTGGCTTGCATCTGAGCATTCTTGTTTCTTTTAAAAGATCCATAACACATTTCCTTTGAGAGACTAAAATGCCTGCTTTTGATCGAGCTATCTCCATCCCGAGAAAGTACTTGAGGCTTCCCACGGCTTTGATCTCAAATTCTTTAGCGAGCAGGTCCTTCAGAATGTTGATCTCCTACTCATAATCACCTGTTAAAATAATATCATCCACATATACAATAAGAATGGCAACCCTCCCTTCAGGTGAGTGTTTAACAAAGAGTGTGTGATCTGTCTGACATTGTGAATAACCATACTGCTTGATCACTCTTGTAAAAATTGTCGAACCAAGCCCTTGGTGATTGTTTGAGTCCATACAAAGATCTTCTCAACTTGCAGACTTTGTTAACTGTTGCTTGTGTCTCGAATCCAGGAGGAATATTCATGTACACTTCTTCAGCTAAGTCTCCGTTGAGGAAAGCATTCTTGACATCTAATTAGTGGAGTGGCCAATCTAAATTTGCAGCCAAAGACAGGAGAACTCAAACTGTATTCAATTTGGCTACCAAAGCGAAGGTTTCTTCATAGTCGATTCCATAGGATTGTGTGAATCCTTTTGCAACGAGCTGAGCCTTGAATCGATCGATACTTCCATCTTCTTTGTACTTGACGATCAAGATCCATTTGCAGACTACAGGAGGCTTTCCAGGAGATAGCTCTGTGATTTCCATGTTCCATTCTTTTCCAGTGCACGAATTTCTTCATTGACAGCCGCCTTCCATTCCGGTATCTTAAAGGCTTCTTGTATGGATTTAGGAATCTGAGTATGATCCAAACTAGTGTTGGAACTTTAGGCCAGCAGGCCGGCCCGAGGCCCAAATTTTTCGGGCTCAGCAGGCAGGCCCAATTGCCGGCCCGTCCAACACTACATTTTCGGGCTCGGGCAGCCCGAAAATGGACAGTACACCATAGCCCGCCGCCGTGTTGTCGCCGTCAACTGTCGTCCGCTGGAATTTTTTTGAATTTTTTCGGCCAAGCCCGATTTGTCCGAATTGCTCGACCTGCCCGAACTGCTTGAAAACCCGACCAACGGTCAAATTTTCGACCGTTGGAGCCCGAACCCCAAAAAGCCTGGTGCAACAGCTAGTTTTTTGACCGTTGCCCGAATTTCTGCCCGAACCCGACCCGCCGAAAACAAAAGTAGCCATTGGATCCGAATTTGGGGGAAAAAATTAATTTTTTAACCCAAACATTTTCCTATAAATACCCCTCATCCCCCACACATTTTCTTCACTCAAACTCTCTCAATCCTTCTCAATTTCTCTCAATCTCTCTCAATCTCTCTCAATTTCTCTCAATCTCTCTCAATATCTCAAATCGCTCTCACAATTTTTCTAAAAACTATCGCATTATCCTAAAGCTCTCTCTCAAATCGCTCTTATTTTTTTATAATTGATTCTTTTGGTTATACTGGTATTCCCATTGATGCCCAACACGTGGAAGAAGGGCAATTTCCCACTAATGAATTTGTTACATAGGAATCTAATAATTTGAGCCATGATGGGCGTACTGGAGGTCGTGGTCACAATGGTGGTGGTGGGCGTGGAGAAACGGCGAGTGCAAGTGCGACTGCGTCTGCAAGTGTTGCAGCCTCCAGGAGAAAATGCAAGCGCACCTCGACAGTTTGGGATCACTTTGACACAATTGAGAAGATCGACAATGAAGGTAACACTAAACATATAGCTCAGTGTAAATATTGTTTATTGATAACTCGATGAAATAGAGTTATTTAGCATACTTTTAGACTTAGTAATTGTTTATTTTCTCAAGGTAAAATGCCTTAGTGTTAGTATTTTGTATAACATTTGTTAGTTTTTGTTTAGTTGATAGAAGGTTGATATTTGTGGAGCAATCTCGTTATAACATGGATTTAGTCCTCATGTTCAATACAGGTGTGTTGACTTTGGGTAATTAGTGCAGGAAAACAACAGGGCAGTGTTGGTAAAAGCAATTTGAAAGAAAAGCACGGTAAAGGAAGTGAAGGCAGGAACGAACCCGTTGCTGCAACAAAGCTAGAGCAACGCACATGCAACCAAAAAGGTGCAAGCTAGTGAAGTTTGTTTTCATGTACAGCTGGCAGTGGTCCAAATTGCCGACTCTAACATGAGGGGACAGCTGTAAGAGCACTAAGGAGGGGACCATCAGTTTTAGCTCTGAGGCGGACACATGTAATTAGAGTACCTCATCCTGCCCTAATATAAAAGGAAAAAGAAGAGTACTGACCAGGCAGCCAGAGACAGAGACAGAGGCGCACAGAATTCTTGGTACGAGCTGAGAGGAGAGAAAAGAATAGAGTACAGCAGGAAGTTGAACTAAACATGAGCTAAATTCTTTAGCTAGGATTATTGATGGAACCAAAGTTGCAATGAAGATTTATTTGCTATTCTAATTGCTTGCGTAATCTTCATCCTGTTTATTCAAGTATAATATCATCTAATTTCTGTTAAGTGACATGCCATCATTTAGTGGAAAATATAAACTTAACTAATTCTGGAAAGGTTAGTTTAGTTAGATTAAGCTTGGATAATATAAGGGAATAGTATAGGAATATATTATTGTCTTGTACAACCTATTAAAATTGGTGCTTAACTTCAGGTTTGGTAAACTAAAGTGCATAGGAATATGTTGGTCTTGGTTTAAGGAACTATAAGCATAGATCTGTCGGAAGATGATTATGCAGAATTTTAGGTTGACTGGATGAACTTTGCTACAGCAATCCTATAGCAAAACGTGGCCAGAGTTGCAACCGAGGGGAAATCAGTAATCCAAGCCCTTAACCATCATTGATTCACAGTTTAGAGCTTAGATCCTGTTGAGTTTTACCACTTGTTTGCATTTCAATCACATCCGTTTATTTTACTCGTTTATTTTACTTAATCAATATCAATTTGGCATTCGAATCATTCTCGATCACTTTAGCACAACTGATTTTTGTAATCAATTCCTTATTAACTCAGTCCCTGTGGAGACGATACTTTTACTCATTACTATATTACTTGTGCGATTGCGTGTACTTGCGTAGAGCTATTTTCATACATAGGATTTTATCGCAACATTTATCTAAATTACAAGGTGACACTATTCACGGCACCACACACTTGAGAAGACACTCCGAAAAGTGTCTTCAAAAGCTTAGCCAATCCGGCGGACCTGAACTCCGCCAAACACAATTATCTTTTGATCACGCAACCGGTGGTCTAACCACTTGGAAATACGATCCGCAAGTAGATCATATGGAAGTTGCGCGAATGATAGCTGCTTTAGATCAATTACTTAGTTTTGTAGAGCATCCTAATTGGTAACAATATATTAAGGTTGTACATAATCCTAATGTACAGTTCACTTCAAAAACTACTCTTAGGAAAGATTTATTAAAATTATTTTTTTTTAAAAAAACATTAATAAACCTTTTACACTCGACTAACGGGTGCGTTGCGTTAACGGTAAATATTTGGCCTGACGTTGCGTTAATGGCAAATATTTAGTCTGGCGTTGCCAATAAAGATTATTTAGCTGTAACCGGACATTACTTTAAAAGATTTGATTTAGATAAGAAAATATTATGTTTTAAATGTGTTCTAGGATTACATAGCGCGGATTTAATATATAGTACAATTTTAAATGTAATTGATGAATTTAGATTAAAAGATAAAGTAATGACTATAACATTAGATAATGCTAGTGCCAATACAAAAAAAATTGAGTTCTTTGAAAATGATTTAAGTTTATTCGGTGACAGTACTATTTTCTACTAACGTTGTGCATGTCACGTAATTAATTTAATAATTAAATCTGGTTTAAAAGAAATGAGTACTCACATTAAAAGAATTAGAAATAGTCTTGCATAGATTCAAGGTAGTAACCAAAGACAAAAAGATTGGTTTATGTTCTTACAAATATTAAATATACCTCCTAGAGCATTAGCGTTAAATATGCCTATAAGATGGAACTCAACTTATATAATGCTTCAACAATGCATCCCCTATAAGGATGCTATAACAAACTATATGTTTGCAAAATTAGGAGTATGACATATAGACGCATATGATTGGTAAATTGTCGAAATTTTGTATCAATTTTTAGGTAGGTTTTATGAAGTTACTCTAAAACTTAGTGGAACATATTAACCAACATCACCTTTAGTTTTAAGTGAACTTTTAAGAATTAGTATTTTATTTAGCGAATATAAGGAGAACCCAATCTTAAGAGTTCATATCTAATCTCTAGAAAAGAAATTTATAAAATATTTGTCTAAGTTGCCTTTGTTGTATGGTTTAGGTACTATTTTTTATCCTAGATTAAAATTAGAAGGTTTAAAAGTGGTTTAGATAACTTAAGTGAATTTTTAGGCATCAATTGTTTGGACCAATTACAATAATAAAGGCAAAAATATATTGGATCAATAATAAATATAAGATTAGATTTAGAAGCACAAACTCTAGAGTACAGAAACCGCAACAACAAAGCGAAACCCACATTCATTCTTGAATGTTTTCGAGTTGAAGAAGAAGAAGACAACTCAAATAGAAGCTGTGAGTGGATCTTCATCAACAAGTGGCAGCAACGGCGGCAGCTTCAACGAGCTTATGGCGTACCTCAGTGAAGGCTTAGTAGTTGACGATACTAGAAAATCGTTTGACTTAATTCAATGGTGGAGGGCACAGGCGTTAACTTGGCCAATCCTAACTCGATTGGCAATGGATATATTTTCGATCATAGTCTCCACTATTTCATCCGAACACGCCTTCAGTACGACAGGACGAATACTTGAGGAACGCCGGAATGCGTTGCAAAGGGAAATTGTTGAAACCTTGGTCTGCATTAAGGATTGGGATCGTGCCGATCAACGTCTACAGGATACAATTTCGCCGGCAAGCCAAGAATGGATCGATGAATTTAATCGATTAACATTTAATTTTGAAGACGATCCTTCAGCTTCAAATTAAATTATAAATTTGTAATTTGTAAATATGTATTTACTTTTGACATTGTAATTGTATAACTTTGTAAGCTTGTAAAATTTATAATTTGTCACAAAATGATTGCACTCTTTTTTTCTTACTAAGTTTTTATCCCAATTGGATTTTTCTTGGTAAGATTTTTAATGAGGCAATCATGAATTATGAATTTAAAATTAATATACAAAATTAATTTATTAAATTGTGTTAATATGTATGTTGAATGTTGATTTTAGTTTTTATATAATTTTAACACAAAATAACTTAATAATTATAAAGATTAAAAAGTATAAAAAAAAATTCGGATAATTCGGGCGGGCTCGGGCTGTCCGGCCGGGCTCAAACAGCCCAATAGAAGCCCGCGGCCCGTTCACGGGCCTTTTCGGGCTCGGGCGGGCGGCCCAAAATTTTTGGGTGGGTCGGGTTGGGCTTCAAGCAAAAACTCGGTATTTTTGGGCGGCCCGTCCAAAGTTCCAGCACTAATCCAAACTTGCCACAGCCCTAATACGACACAAAATTATAGATTGGGTGTTTTGTGCATTCTCTAACACCCTTTCTCACTGCAATAGGTAGGTCACTATCCTTACAAAATTCGGGATCAGGATTACCTTGTGGAGCTTTTGATCTCAAATCCGGGTCCAATTCTTGGATTTGCTCGAGAGGTACTTGTTGCTCTATCTCACTTTGGTTCTTTTTCCTTCTAGAATAGGTGATGAGATCTTTGTTGTTCTTGGATTGAGTAGTATCTGGGGAACGAAGACTCGGGAGACTTGGGAGACTTGGGAGTTCATTGTTTTGGATAGGCTGAATAGTGTTAGGAGAAGAAGGTCTTGGAGGTTTAGGTAACTCGGTAGGTGGATCAAAGTATAGTCCAGTCGATTCATTTTGGTGAGCAAAAACAGGTGACTCGGGCTAGGTGTTGACCGGATTTGGTGAGGTGTGGTAATCATCTAGGGCACTGATTTCCATATCGAGATCCCAAAGCTGGTATTCCTGTGTGAAACTATTCTCCCCCTGAATATCAAATTTGGGGTAATATGGTTGATGCTCGAAAAAGGTAACATCCATGGAATTGTAGAATTTCTTTGTGGCTGGAGAGTAACACTTATACCCCTTTTGGTGAGAAGAATACCCTAAGAAAATGCACTTAATGGCTCTAGGATCAAGTTTTCCTCGGTGCTAGCTATGGATATGTACAAATGCAGAACATCCGAACATTTTGAGAGAAATGGAGAATATGAGATGGGTGGTTGGAAAAGTTTTGAGTAGTATTTGGCACAGTGTTTGGAACTTTAGGACTCGAGAGGGCATTCTATTAATGAGGTAAGTTGCGTTAAGTATGGCTTCCCCCCAATATTGTTTTGGTACATGTGTAGAGAACATGAGGGATCGGGCCACTTCTAGGAGGTGTCTGTTTTTTCTTTCGGCTACACCATTTTGTTGATGAGGTGTGTCAACACAGGAGCTTAGATGAACAATCCCTTGGCTTATCAGATAATCACTAAGAATGGATGCAAAATATTCCTTTGCATTGTCCGTTTTCAAAATTTGTATTTTGGTTTGGAATTGGGTTTGAACCATAGTATTGAACTTTTTGAATATCGGACCTACCTCTGATTTTTCTTTCATTAGGAAAACCCATGTAAGTTTGGTGTGATCATCTATAAATGTTATGAACCAACGAGATCCGGTAATATTTGTGACCCTAGATGGTCCCCACACGTCATTGTGAACTAACAAAAATAGGAAGTTCGAATATGTTTTGCAAACTGACAAACTTCACAATGAAACTCATTCAGATTTTTATTATTGAAAAGGGATGGAAAAAGTTTCTTGAGATATATAAAATTTGGATGTCCTGACCTATAGTACCAAAGCATTATTGCACTATTCCTTTTTGAATGAAAAACAGAAACTGGACTTTGACTTATAGACACTAAACAATCAATATTGTGATCTTTCCTTTTAGAAGAATCATTCGCCTCAAGTAGATAGAGCCCTGAGCACTCTTTAGCATTGCCAATCATCTTCCTCGAGTCCAAGACCTGAAATTCACAAGAGTTTGGAGAGAATTTAGTGACACAATTTAGGTCTCAAGTGAGTTTACTGACGGACAACAAATTGCAGTTTAATCGAGGCACTAAAAGAACATTAAACAATCAATATTGTGATCTTTCCTTTTAGAAGAATCATTCGCCTCAAGTACATAGAGCCCCGAGCACTCTTTAGCATTGCCAATCATCTTCCCTGAGTCTAAGACCTGAAATTCACAAGAGTTTGGAGAGAATTTAGTGACACAATTTAGGTCTCGAGTGAGTTTACTGACGGACAACAAATTGCAGTTTAATCGAGGCACTAAAAGAACAGAATTGAGTGAACAGAATTGAGTGTTAGGTTGCTTGCAATTTTTACTGATCCGGTTCCAATCACTTTGGAAAGTGACCCATTTGCTATACTGACTGTCATATTCTTATGGCAAGGTCTCCAGTCATGTGATCTGATGCTCCTGAATTCACAATCCATGAATTCAAATTATCTTTCCTAACACTCAAGGCATTGATGGAATTACCTTTTTGAGCTCCAGATCCGGTTCCAATAGTCATGGTGGACTCGGCTATTCTTGTTTGTGATTGCTTGATCAATTGCTTCAAAATCTCCCATTGCTCCTTGTTGAAAGGACTGGGCTCGGCTGGTGCTGAATTTTCTTCCCTGGTAGCAGTGTTGCCTCGACTCTCTCTGTTTTGTGGACGTGAGGGCTTCCAATCTGTTGGTTTCCGGTGGATCTTCCAACATGTGTCTTTGGAGTGACCAGGCTTTCGGCAATGTTCACAATATGGTCGTTCCCTTTTTTGCTTGTGGTCATTAATGTAATTTTGTGACCCACGAACAGCTAGGGCAGAATTCTCCAACTGAGATGTGGTAGTTTGAGTCCCCAACCAGGAGACTGAGTTGAGGCCTCATCCCTTGAATTCTTCCTCGAACTTCATCAAGGGTTTTGTTGAGCCCAAACAAGAATTCTATACACCCTTTTTCTCTCAACTATTTGTCTGTACTTGATTCCATCTTCAAGGCACTTCCACGAGTGTTCTTCGAACATGTCCATCTATTGCCAATATCGTGTGTGTGTTGAACATGTCCACCTGTTGCCAATATCGTGTGTGTGTTAAAGTATTGGGTCACGATCAAATCTCCTTGCCGCAAATCATGAGAATGCTTTCAATCTCAAACAACTCTGAAGTATTTTCCTTGTTTGAATAAGTTTCTCTTACTGCTTCCCAGATTTCTTTTGCTGTTCCATAAAGAAGAAAATTTTCTCCTATCTCGTTGGTCATGGAATTAATTAACCATGACATAACCATATTGTTCTCTGATTTCCAGATTCTGAACTTCAGGTCATCTGCCTTGGGAGGAGCAGCTACACCAGATAGTAGTTGTCTTTTCCCTTGCCACATATGAACATCATCACAGATTAGGACCATTGGAGATAATCGTTCCCATTGAGTTTGTGTCCTGTTATGAGGATTTGACTGCCGTCTGACATTCCACTGGGGTTGGAGAGAGTGGAATCTTGATGAGAGGTGACGTCAGATGTTGTGGAGGACGAACTGAGTTTCTCTGTAGCCATTCCGAATTTCACCATGCGAGCATACGGACTTGTACGGACGCGCTGTACGGACTTGGAGAAGATTAACTTTATTCCTCTGCTTAGAAATGTATATTACATCATCACAGATTGGGACCATTGGAGAAGATTAACTTTATTCCTCTGCTTAGAAACGTATATTACAGCCCTTCTTATAGATGGAGGTTCATCTAGTAATTAGGAAAAATATCCTACCGAATATCCTAATTTAAGTAACTACAAAAAAGAGGAAAATTCTAATCTAAGGAAATCGGGTAACATATCACCCAGGCCTACTGTAATTTACAGAGCTATTCTAGGAAATAAATAAGCATATTCTATAGCATAAAAATAGAATATTCTACAGTAGGCATCTGTTAGGAACCTAATATTTAAAAGTCTTTTTTTCCATTTCTTTTGAGTTCAGGATCCTAACAAATTCTAAATATCTCGGGCAATGTCATGGCCTCACCCCAAGATGCTTCCTCTTTTCTACGTAAACATTGTTGAAGAAAGTTTTTCCAAATGATGTCATCTATGTTAGCAAAGCATTTGAACCAATGTTAAGGAACAAGTAGAAGGCCAGTGAAAACAGACTGTTTTATGCTTTCTTAAAAGTATGCATGCAAAAAATAAAAGGCCCAACACCCAAAAAAAAGAAAGAAAAAGAAAAAAGGAGGATCCAGCTCAAAGAGAAATTGCATGGTGCAAACAACTCCAAACCTAACTTCCTAAATAGAAACAATGTTGGTGGACTCACCGTTCCAAGAGTTAGCAGGCTTTTATTGATGTAAGATCCTTCTTTCCGTCTTACGCCAGTAGTTTCAGCTTTGGAGCTCTCAGAACCTGCCAGATCGATGAGGTTCTGCATGTATAAGTAAGATATAAGGAGTTACGAAAGAATCATGGATATTTCATATAAACAGCCCAAGGATCAACAACTAAAGTGAAACATAATTATAAGATGAGTATGGTTCCTTATAAGCTTTGAAAAAATAGAAAGAGAAATTGAAGCTAATCCTAAATATAATTGCTGGATATTTACCAATTGTGACAGATTCACAGCTTCCCCTTCACTATTTTCACCACACGGACTGCTCTCTATCGTCTGTTAACAAATAGTAAAAGAAACTTTGTAAAGAAAAGTGGAGAGAGATAGAGAGGAGAGCTATATGTGCATGCGTAAACTATCATTGGAACATCGAGTAGTCACAATATCAGGCCAAGACCATATAAAGAAGGTTGTAATCATGCTTCAAAATGAGTCACACTTGAGAAATAAGGGAACAGAAAAACTAAACACTGAAAAAATAAAAAATAAAAGAAGGCAAAAAGATGGTGAATGAGCCTCTAAGAACATTAGAGAAAAGGAATCAAACACTAGCCATGTGGTCTGCTACTACCTTTTCTATTGATTTGATTTACACAGAGTCAAGCCCCGTTTACAAAAAGCTTTGACTTTGATTGATGATCATTTAACAATGGTGTTAGGGCATTCTCAGGTTGGAAGCCTATTGATGTTAAGGTTTTCATATCTTCATTTCTATATAAGGGCCGTGCCGACTACTAGCAAGCTTTACATGGAATGGAGATGTAAAGAAATCCTCATGAATTAAGTGATAAAGCCATTCCTCATGCATTAAAAGAGGACACAACATATAGCATAGACAGATCCCGGTTTCATTATAGTTTTTTGATGCAATGGTTTGTAATGTCAAGAAATTTCAAAAGGCAATCTAATGCGAGTAATCGCAAGAATTACAATATGATAACCAAGAAACGGCAAGGGAAAATAAAATAAATCAAAGGCTGTTGCATGCTTCCTCTATGATAGAAAGATACCAGTGTAAATATTGTATGGCTCCTGCTGCTGAGTAAATTGAAATTTGTAGATCCAACATGCCGGTGCTCTGTTGGTGGCATGGAATTTCATCACAAGTAAAATAGGTGTCATTGGTACGACAACTTTAAGAAACGTACTGAAACAGATTATTCCTCGATGATAAGTAACAACTAATTACTGATAACAACTTCTCGTGGACTAATAGCTGACATCTATAGAGTTTGGTATTAAAATTATGACACAGTATCGGCATGACTTATTTATCTAATAACCTTAAATGTTGAAGACGTTCGCATCATCATCACATGCATTGATTTACTTTACAATCTTTAGCACTTCTACACTTCAATGGGCCATGTAATGACACCTCTTTAACAAGTAAAACTGTGATAACCACACTACAACAGGTTAATTTATTAATTTAACATTGGATCCATGGATATTCATCTGGGATGTGATATGAGGCATTTAGTGTACAGATATAACTTACCTTATGAGCTTTATTAACAGCAGTAAGATTACAGTTAAAAACACAGTGAAATCTAATGACAACGAAATAGTTGTGCTTGTTGTTTAGCTTAACAGTAATAGCAAACATGATATGACATTTGTTACCTTCTCCGGCTGCTATAAGTGAAAGGGCATGAGCAGGGGAAAGTACAACTTCTTCTTTTACCCCCTCGACAAAGGTTCCCTACAATCATCAATTTAAACAATAAATGAACATCCCAAACCTTTAGGAACTAATAGCTCACATAAAGAAAGCAGTGACACAAAAGATCTCAAATAAAGATTCTGAAATTGAGCCTCCAACACACAAGGATTTGAGATAAAAATTTATTCCGCTCCTTCAAATCGCAACATACTGCCAAATAAATTTTAGCGTTTTCCCTTCTTAAGAATGATAAGAGAATGATACATTGAAATGAAAACCATGGTGGCTAAGGTGGCTAAATTGAGATCTTTCTTTTGGGAACCGGTTGTTCTACAGTGGCTAGATGTCTTGATGGGTGGAAAAGAGCCTTTTTGTCTCAGGGAGGGAGATTGACTCTAATTAAATCGGTTTCATCATCTCCACCGATTTACTTTTTATCAATCTTTCGAACATAAAGGAGTGGCTGGGACTTCTTGTGGGGAGGGTTGGAGGAGGCATGTTTGGATCTCCTTGTAGCTAGGGAAAAGGTCTGTAAGACTAAAGAGAAAGGCAGCTTGGGGGCTGGGAACTTGGTTTCTCGAAACAAAGCTTTACTTTCTAAATGGCTTCGGAGGCATTCGAGGGAAGAAGACTCACTCTGGCATCGGGTGATTAGCAGCAGATACTGTTCGGATGTTTGTGGTTGGTTGTCTGGAGAGGGTGGTAGGTATCATTTAGGTGTCCTTAGAAAGCAACTCGAGCCTTGCAAAATGAATTTTTTGCCCGTGTTAAAATTAAGGTGAAGGGTGGTAATAGAGTGAGATTTTGGGAACATGTGTGGGTGGGGGAAGTTTGTTTCTCTAATCATTTCCCGAGTCTTTGCATAATTTCTTACCTTAAAAATGCATCAATTCCTTCATTTTACTCTTTTGATCATGATAACATTGTTTCTTAGAATCTTCACTTTAGTAGGGACCCTAGTGAGAGAGAATTGGTTGAGATTTTGAAGCTTTTGGATATTCTTGGAAGGGGTTAGGCCGAATGTGAGTTTGTCAGATAGATGGGTTTGGGATCTTGAGGGTCATGGGTTGTTTTCCTGTAAGTCTTACTTCAACTTCTTGATTGATGATCACTCCCTTCCTGATTTCAAATTCTATCATTTTATTTGGAAAGCCTTGGTTCCTATTAAAGTTCAGGTGTTTAATTGGCTGCTTGTTTATAGTAAACTTAACACTCATGATTTGTTACAAAGAAGAAAGTTTTGTTTATTTCTGTCTCCTGGTTGGTGTGTTCGTTGTAGAAAAAATGGCGAAACTGTTGATCATCTATTCCTACATTGTCCCTTCTCCCCGTGCATTTGGTACCGAGTTTTATCTGAGTTTGAAGTTTCTTGAGTGATCCCAAAAGCGGTTACGCAAATCTTCAATGGTATTTTTTGGATAGTAGAAGGAGAAGGCTTTGGAATGTTGCCATTCTTTCTGTTACTTGGGCTCTTTGGTTAGAGAGGAACAGCCGAATTTTTTAGGACATAGAGGGAGATATTAATGTAGTTTGGGACAGAATCAAGTTTTGTGTGGCTTTATGGTTGTCTCAAGTTAAAGGCCTCACTGCTTTTTCCTTTTCGGATTTGCTTAGAGGATGGGATTTAGTTCTTCATTAGATTTGTGTTTTTATTGTTAGCTTTTCAGTGCCAGCTTTGTTTTGTTTAGGTGGACGCCTTGTCCCCTGTTGTACCCTTTATTTTTATCTTTTTTCAATGAAATTTTGTTTCTTTATCAAAAAAAAAAATGAAAACCATGGTGTACTTTTAGTTTTTACATAAAAGGGAAAAGGACTTTCATAAGAATGCTACAACCATTGTACCATGACCAGAACAGGCAATATCTGTTTTGCATTATACAGCAATAAATTTCTTTTAGAAGATGTCTATTAGTAGGATCTGTTAGCTGGGGGAGGGCATTAGTAGATTGTTAGTAGTGGTTAGAGGAGAGTTGGTAGTATAAAAGGGAGGGATTAGTTGTTAGTTGGGGTATGTCTGATTTGGGAATTGTTGGTTATCATTTGGGGCTTGGGCAACCAAGATGGGAGAGTTGGATAGTCTATCGAATACTATCTCAGTTAGGGTTTCCTAATTGCTTGTATCAAAGATTTTCATCAATAATAGATCTCTTGCAGTTAAATTCTTCTCGTTTAGATCAGTTTCCTATCATCTATACTGCATGCTTTCATCACCTAAAGCGGAAGATGATTATGTTCTATCCCTTCAGAAACCATTGATTTGTGGATGTAGGAATTCAAACTACCGTATAGGGCAATTGTTAGTTTCCTATTTTTGTGGATCTATAGTTTCTAGAGATATTATTCTGTTGTGTATAGCTGTAATTGACTTTCCTTAAAATTAGGATTAGCTCCTAGAAATCAGGATCAATTCAAACAGATCCTTGTGTATTTATGTACCCGAATTGTTTCTAATGAATCATCAGAAAATTCCAATCCTGTTCTGCTTCATGGTATCAGAGCCACAGGTTTTCTGAACCCTAATTTTCATCTGTCTGGCGGCCGGCCCTAGCCTATCCTCAATTCCCGTTTTTTTTTTTCACCTCTGTGAAAATCGAGCCCTTCCTCTCTCTCTCGGAAATTTCATCCACCATGGTCGACTCTGAGCAGACTTCCAGGGACTCATCCTCATCTAACACTCCATCTCTCAATACTCCTATCAATCCTCATATCACTCCCAAAAACAGTATTACCCCTATCATCAACCACAAACTCAATGGCCACAACTATCTCCAATGGTCTCACTCCATGATGATGTTTATCAGTGGACGAGGCCGTGATGATTATCTTACAGGTGTGGTTGTCCAACCAAATTCCAGTGATCCTAAATTTAAAACTTGGAGGGCAAAAAACAACCTAGTCATGTCCTGGTTAATCAGTTCAATGACTACTGAGATAGGCGAAAATTTCCTCCTTTACACTTCAGCCAAAGAAATATGGGACGCAGCTCGTGACACCTTCTCTAGCAGTGAGAATACCACAGAACTCTTCCATGTGGAGAGTATCCTACATGATCTAAGGCAAGGAAAAAACACAGTCACCACCTTTTTCACCACCCTGACGCGGTATTGGCAACAGTTGGACCTCTTTGAATCTCACGAATGGAAGTGCCCTGATGACATAACCTATTTCAAAAGAATAGTAGAAACCAAACGCATCTTCAAGTTTCTGATGGGTCTTGATAAGTCTCTTGATGAGGTGCGAGGTCGAATACTCGGAACCAAGCCCTTGCCAAGTCTCCGCGAGGCCTTTTTCGAGGTTCGTCGAGAGGAGAGCCGCAAACGAGTCATGATGGGACATTCAAATACACCTACGTCCACTGATGGCTCAGCCATTGCTGCTACCAAAGACCACACGTCCATGGTCGAACCTGCTGCCTGTGCAGCTCGCGGAATGTCTCAGACTCCTAGAGACAATCGGCCACGAAGGGGACGTCCTTGGTGCGACCACTGTAAGAAGACCGGCCATGTTAAAGAAACCTGCTGGAAGTTACATGGAAAGCCACCAAATTGGAAGCCAAATAGGGCTACTGGCGACCGTGAGAGTCGGGTAAATGCAATCTCCATAGAAGCAACTAAATCCCATAACCAAGTCTCTTTCACGAAGGACCAGTTGGAACTGCATCAGCACCTGATTAGCAAAGCATTTCTGTCAGCCGGCTCATTGACAACTGAGACAGGGAACGAATCTGTACACAGTAATGGAAACCATGCCCTTCATGTGGCTTAGTCACCTTCAACATCTTGGATAGTAGATTCAGGCGCATCATATCACAAGACAGGTGATAGATCACTGTTTTCAACTTATACTCCGTGTCAGGGTTATCAAACAATGCGTATTGCCAATGGTTCACGCTCGAGAGTTGTTGGAATAGGAACCATATATCTCTCGAGCAATCTTATTCTACACTCAGTGTTATTTGTCCCTGACCTTGATTGCAATCTACTCTCTATTAGCAAAATAAACCGTGATGTTCACTGTGAGACTAAATTTATTGCCAAATCTTGTGTTTTTCAGGACTTGGGTTCGGAGAAGATGATTGGCAATGCCGAACTTTGTGCAGGCTTGTATCTCCTCAAAGTAGACTCCTCTTCTGTCCCAGCTCAGAGCCATAATAAGCATAGTGTCAGACCTCAGTGTTGGTCCGTTCAGAGTCATGAGTCAATAAGTCAGTCCAATAAAACCAGTGCAATAATGTTGTGGCACTACCGTCTAGGTCATCCAAATTTCTTGTATTTGAAACGCCTATTTCCATCATTCATTAATAAAGATGCAAAGTTATTTCAATGTGATGTTTGCCAATTATCAAAGCACACTCAAAGTACATATATCCCACGACCATACAAACCAACTCACCCTTTTTCACTTATCCATGGTGATATATGGGGGCCAACCAGAATCCTCAATATTTCTGGAGCTAGGTGGTTTCTATTGTTAGTTGATGATCATACCCGGTTAAGCTGGACTTTCCTCATGAAAGATAAATCTGAAATCAGCCAAATCTTCAAACATTTTCATGCCATGATTCGCACTCAATTTCAGGCCACAATTCAATTCCTCAAAACTGATAATGCCCGTGAATTTTTCAACTCCATCCTTAGTCCTTATCTCCAATCTTATGGCATTGTTCATCAAAGCTCATGCGTGGACACACCCCAACAAAATGGTGTGGCAAAACGCAAAAATCAGCATGTGCTTGAGGTTGCTCACTCACTACTCTTCCACTCTAATGTACCTAAGAAATTCTGGAGTGAGGCTGTTCTTACTGCCACCTATCTCATCAATCGGATGCCCTCACGTGTCTCAAATTCAAATCTCCAGTGCAAACACTCCTTGATTCCTATCCAAACTCACATTTACTTTCCCAAATTCCCCTTAAAATATTTGGATGCACTACATTTATTCATATCTACCCTCATAGCCGAGGTAAACTTGATGAAAGAGCACTCAAATGCATCTTCATTGGATACTCACCAAACAAGAAGGGATATAAATGTTTTTCTCCTCTCACCAAAAAAGTCTATCACACCATGGATATCACTTTCTTTGAAGATAAACCATTTTATCCCAATCCTGTAATTCAGGGGGAGACAAACACACATGAATCACAAAATTGGGATTGGACTTCTCTCATTGATTCGGTAACAAGTCCAATTCCACGCAATTCGGCTCTTCCCCTACCTGACCCGCAATCTCCATCATCTTCAACTCCACAAACTACAAGTAGCTTTCCAAACACATTTGAGTCACCCAATTCACCATCCCATGAGTCAGTAATGTACCCAAAACATCTCCTTCTTCCTAATGAGGCAGTAAGAGTCTATACTAGGAGACAACAACTTCAACAGCCTGTTCAAAATCAGCAAAACCAGGAGTCTAATCCGAGCTCAAGAAATCCAGAAATAACACAGGATGAGGCTGAACCTATCACAGAATATAGTGTTGAAAAGGTGACAGGAGATGATCCAAACTCAGACCTACCGATTGCTCAGAGGAAGGGAGTTCGCTCATGTACACAACATCCCATCCGCAACTATATGACTTACTCCAAACTCTCCCAGAGATTCAGGGCATTTGTGACTACTCTAGACAAAATCTAGATTCCCAGAACAGTTCATGATGCATTAAAGGTCCCCGAATGGAGAGCTGCTACTCTAGAAGAATTTCATGCCCTTGAAAAGAACGACACATGGATCCTAACAACTCTACCACCTGGAAAGCAAACAGTTCGGTGCAAGTGGATTTTCTCAGTGAAACAAAAAGCTAATGGAAGTATTAAATGATTCAAAGCCCGCTTGGTAGCCAAGGGCTACACTCAATCGTATGGAATTGACTATCAGGAACCATTTGCTCCCGTAGCCAAACTCAATACAGTGCGTGTTTTGTTATCCATTGCCGTGAACGAAGATTGGCCTTTAATTCAACTTGATGTGAAAAATGCCTTTTTGAATGGGGACTTAGTAGAAGAAGTATATATGGATATACCTCCTGGGTTCGAAACTGATCGTATGCGAGGCAAGGTCTGTAGACTACGAAAGTCACTATACGGGCTCAAGCAATCACCTCGTGCATGGTTCGACAAATTCACGAGGGTGCTAAAACAAGATGGCTACTTACAGTCTCAAGCCGATCATACTCTATTCTACAAACACTTCACCAACGGTAAGATCACTGTGTTAATAGTGTATGTTGATGATATAGTTCTCACTGGGAATTATGAAGAAGAAATAAGGAGACTTAAGCTTCTATTATCCAAAGAGTTTGAAATCAAAGACTTGGGACATCTAAGGTATTTTTTGGGAATGGAAGTGGCTAGATCAAGGACTGGAATTTCAGTTTCCCAGCGAAAGTATGTCTTGGACCTCTTAAAGGAAACTGGTATGAGTGGATGTAGGCCCCTAACACGAAGTTGATGCTTCGAACTGAAGAGATGGCTGTGGATAAAGGACAATATCAACACTTAGTAGGGTAGCTGTTCTACTTGACTCACATGCGTCCTAATATAAGTTTTGCAGTAAGCCGTGTTAGTCAATTTCTAAGCAATCCTTCAGTCACACACATGGAGGCAGTGTACCGTATTCTTAGATACCTTAAAAGGGATCTTGAAAGGGACTCATGTTCAAAAAGACTCTTAATCACTCCCTAGATGTTTATACGGATGCGGATTTGGGCTGGATCCCCCACTGACCGAAAATCAACTTCAGGGTATTGCTCCTATGTATGGGGAAATCTGGTGACATGGCGCAGTAAGAAGCAGCAGGTGGTGGCACGCAGTAGTGCTAAGGCAGAATTTCGAGCCTTAGCTCACGGTATTTGTGAAGGAATCTAGTTAAAACGGCTACTAGATGAACTTAAAGTTAGCATTTCTGGTCCTATAGATATGATGTGTGACAACCAATCAGCTATAGCTATTGCCAAAAACCCTATCCATCATGATAGGACGAAGCATGTTGAGATCGACAGACACTTCATCAACGAGAAGATAGAGAGCGATGTTATATCACTAAAACATGTCCCATCTAGGCATCAAGTAGCAGACATCCTCACAAAGGCGCTCTTTCGTCCAAACTTTATTGAGCTAAGTTCTAAACTTTGTTTAATGAGTATATACCACCTAGTTTGAGGGGGAGTGTAGGAATTCAAACTAGCCGTATAGGGCAATTGTTAGTTTCCTATTTTTGTGGATCTATAGTTTCTAGAGATATTATTCTGTTGTGTATAGCTGTAATTGACTTTCCTTAAAATTAGGATTAGCTCCTAGAAATCAGGATCAATTCAAACAGATCCTTGTGTATATATGTACCCGAATTGTTTCTAATGAATCATCCGAAAATTCCAATCCTGTTCTGCTTCAGATTACTATAATGAACCAGAACGAGAGGACAGAGACAATCAGCAATGGCAATAACCAATGTACTTCAGATAGCAACAGTATAAAGGGAACTGGGGAAGTTAACACCTAAACAAGGATCAGAAAAGATTATTAAATGAATATGAATACCTGAGCATCCTCTCTAATTCGTAAATTTTGTCCTGCTGGATTCAACAAGTCATTAACAACCTGAAATGAAAGAAGCCTTAAGGATAGTAAAGCAGTTGAAAAGGTGTAAGCAACAGTAAAAGTAGATTACTTAGAATATGTATTCAGAAAAACGAAGTTTGTTAGTTTCATAAGAAACACAACCACCAAATTGATGCATCGTATGCAAAGCATGGAAAAAATAGTACCTCATTATAGATCTCCAAGTATGAGACACGAAGAAGAAACTCCCGATTTGGAGTCTGGCAAAGACAAATATGACTTTTAGTATTCCTAACCTGGAAAGTACTGGAATAAGTAGCACAAAGAGATGACCGTATCATATATAAAGTACCTCTTGGATGATGCTAAAAGCATCCTTGACAGCCAACGGTATTATTCCAGGAGATCTTTGATCACCCTGCATTGGTGCAAAACCAACATAAGCACACGAATGACGTTTATATCTAGTCTCGTAGCTTTTTTTTTTGAAAAGAAATGGCTGACTCGCCATATTTAGTATGTAAATGCATCAAGCATATGTAAACCATTAAGCAGGCTGCAAAAGCGAGGATTTAGAAATGGATGATACCCTTCTATGTTAGATTAAGAAGTTGTACCAACCTTACATATTGCCTTTATAAGAAATACTTCTTAAAGACGTAAGAAATCTCATTAATACATAATATTTCTTATTTCTTTTTTATTTTTGATACCCAGAAATCCCCTGAACCCACTTTGTGAGCCCAAGTTAGAAACTGGAGCCTTCCGCTAAACCCTACAATCTTTGGAAGGCATAAAACTATGACTTTTGTCATGTAGGTGCACATGAAGGGAAACAACATACACCGTATTCAACCTTGTATGTATATCCACACAATCTAGTAATACTATGATGAGGGTAAATATTTGATCTCACATGCATAGTGTGCGTCTTCCCACTACTTGTCACTCCATATGCAAAAATTGTACCTGTGAGAAAGATATAATAGACTAATTAGATAAACTACACAACACCATTTCCACAATTTGGACATATGCAAATGCCAAGAAAAGCAACGACTTATAAGGGAAAAACTGCTAATGATTCTAATCAGCAAGTGTCATCCTCATGCCCTTCCTATCAACAACCAATGAATGAGCTTGGCAAGCGGCGAAAGGAATACTAACTAATTCATAGAAATACTTCCACTGGCCACACATTACAATGAAAAAATGCAATGACGAACAACAAACACCAAGGCTAAATCAAAAGAGATATAAGAAAGCCAAAAATGCCTTCGAAATTTTGACTTAACAAAGCCATAGGATGTAAGATCTTTACCATTGATGCCTTCCATAGCGCCACTAACGACATGTTGAGCAGCAACATCATAGACATGTCTTGTTGTGGTTGTAGGGCCAAACACACGATCTAGAATATTGTAACAAAAATAAAGAACAACAAATACAATATTCAAGCATATCTTAACTGAAATAAATTCTAAGCATATCTTAACTGAAATAAATTCTAACAAACCATTCGTTGCAATTCCCTCAAGCAATATACCAAAAATATAACTTCTCCTAATAAAATAAAGCATAATGAGGATTAGGCATTCACAGAACTATCTTAACTTACGATATTTCAAAACATTTGACTTGCCTAACTAACCAGGGAAGAAATATCTTACATTCTCTATTATGCCATTTAAAATGTAGGCCTACGGACACTAAAATTAGAGCAACTAAGCAAGTACATTCAATTTGGATTTTATATTAATTTAAACTTTTAATGCCAATTTCATTTTTGATCTAAATGCTAGAAGCAACAGATTCATTTTCCTTTCTTTAAGAACAGATTCATTTTCCTTTCTTTCAGTAAATAACTAGAAATTGAATAATTTACCATATGCATATGCTATTGACGGATTATGTTCATTCCGCACGATAGTTTCTCCATCTGCATACCATGCAATCTCCTCTCCCTGGCGAATTTCCCTCGGACTACCCAGACATAGACCAACAGTCAATAACCACTCAAAAATCTTAGTAATGAAGCTCAGTTCAGAAGACCAAAATGCACCTGAGTGGGCGAAAACGGACTGTCACCGTGACATTTTCTTTCGATCTCTCCGTGTCCAACGTCCCACTTTCCGAGTAAAAGTACTGCGGCTTACTTCTAGTTGAGGATGATGCAGGAGAGCTCTGACAATCAATAGAGGTTTCCAGAAACAGTTTGGAAGAAGACGTGGTTGAAGATGATGGAGAATTAGCAGCTTTTGAGCCAGTGGAACCCAATTTTTTTTTCCATCTCGACCCTTGTCTTGATGCCATTACCTCTGAGAGTCAATTCTTCAAAACAATGGGAATCGTTTCCACTTCAATATCGTTCAGAAACAATTCTTAATGTAGATTGAACTAGTTAGATTAAAAACAAAAACAAAAAACAAAAAAAAAAACCATGTTCTAAATAAATCTTTTTAAGTTTTAACAAGTTAAACAGAAGTACGCTAAACCCAATTGGCAAAAACAAATTCTTAGGCAGCTGAATTGGGTTCTCCAAAATAATGTAGACAAAACATGGAAATTACACGATTTCAGAGGTTTAATCCCCATCTTAAGGATCTAAAAGAAGAAAAATTTAATCAAAAAAGGAATTTAGCAGAAAACACTTTCAGACAGTCCATCATTAGTCGAGTTGACCTCAAAATTTAATAAACAATTAAAATAATCGAGAAATAAAAGTGTCCAAATTTTGCTTCCCTTTACGTTCCTTCTTTTCTCAGCAACCAAACACAATTTCAATTAGAGAGGGAAAAAATTAACGAAATCGCAGTTAGTTAGTATAACTGTTCAACAAAACCTTTCTTAAATTACCACGAAAATGCAAAGTGAGCGAAAAATTGAAGCAAATTCTCGGAGCTAAGCACAACTGCTTCAGCTAATAATCCAAACCTTCCAATTTACTCCATTTTCCTCCATTTTTTTCTCGATAACCAAACAGAACCTCATTTTCTGAGGATAAGATTTTAGAAGAACAAGAACAATACCTGCGACAACAAAATCACACGAGCATTGCGCAGAGAAATCGAAAACTCAGAGTCTTATACGGAGATCTTCTTCGAAATCAGATCTGAGAACATCAACAATTAAAAACCAACATAATCATCATCATCATCATCATCATTACAGAGCGAGAGTCAAAGAGAGAGAAAAAGAGATTATGGAGATGGTTCAGCTTTATTATATTCTGTTCAAGCTTTTCTTACTTGCCTTGGAAGCGATGCCCTTCATCAAAGGCAAACCGCATTTCTTAATCCAACTTTTCAGAGCCAGAGAGAGAGAGAGAGAGAGAGAGAGGAAAAAAAAGAAAAGAGAAGGAGAATGTGTACTTACTTACACCTATACATATTACATACAGAGAGAGAAAGGAAAGGAAAGGAAAAGGAGAGAGAGAGAGAGAGAGAGAGAGAGAGAGAGAGAAGGCCAGCTAGTCTAGAGTGAGTGGTGAAAGGCCGCAACGGTGGGACAGGGAAGTGCAGTTTTTCCACACTTTTTTTTTCATGCTTATTCTTATTGGAGAATTCCTTTTTGGTAAGGTAATGAATTTACTATATGATATTTATAAAAAAGGCACCTTAAGTATTTTTTAAATAAATGACCCAAATTTTTATAAAATTACACAATATAAATCAGGTTAAATTAATGATGAGTTTATCATTTATACTGATTGATTTGATGGTTGATCAGTGATTAACCAATTTTACTAATATTTATCCTTAATAAGCCATTGATAAATCAGTGACAAATTAATTACATGGTACATCAGTGATTAACCACGGTAAAAAATAGTTATTAACCTAAAAAGGAACTCGTACAGTTGCACAACTCTATTAGTGTAGTATATACAACTTTAATTGGGTTAAAATTATATTCCATCAAGAAAATACAACAAATTGATGGAAATTAGGAAACTTTTAAGTAAGGATTGTCCTTTTAAATTATCATTAAGAACTTGTTTCTTTACAGTTTGATTAATATTTTAACGGTTTGATCTCTTAGTGTTCGTGTTTAAAATTTATACCGCACAATTCATAGATCAAGCAGTTGAAAATTTATTTTTTTTAAAAAAAGAAATTGTATTTTAAATTAAAAAGATACAAACACTAATTCAGACGTAAAATACCTTAACACAAATAGCAACATAGCCCTAATCATATACTGAAACTACCAGTAGATTCAATTGAAACGTGTAACAATACGTAAAGGATCCCAATATATGTGAGTGAAAACTTAATTCAACAATTAAAATAACAATACATGTCACTGGTTAAAAAGCATATGTCCTACAATAAAAATTTCCAAGAACTTAGTATGGGAATTCAACAATTTTCAAGATAATAAGCAATAAAGAATTTTTTTTTAATAATGTTAAGGATAGCAACATAAATTTTAATTTTTTTGTATTAATTTATATAATATGTGAGTTGTCATTTTTTTTTAGTATATGTAATTTTTTATTATTAATTGATGCAATAATATTTTAAAGACTTATCATTATAAAAACATCAACTCGCGTGGTAAATTGGTTGGTGCATCATGTATAAGAGTTAGGATTAGAGTTTGTGTCACTAATATTGTTATTATTATTATTATTATTTTGAAATAGAGGATCTTTTTACTTTAACAAAGAAAAATATTTTTTATTAGTTTTTTTTTTCTTCCTTCGAGCGAATACAATTGCATTGGGATCATAGGACTTGCGTGCAATGAAGAACGTGACGTGGACTGGAGTGGGGCTAATGTGGGAGGGGAAAGTAGTTAAAGACAGTTTTCTAGTTCGAAATGCAAGATTTTCCTAAGAAGTTTACAAAATTTCTTTATTTATTTATTTAGAAAAAAATCAAATGCCCTTCTTTTCTTTATTTATTTATTATTTATTATGCTACATTTAGTTTAATTTCTGTAAAAGAAAAATGGACCATATGTGCTGTCAATTTGTTACTCATTAATAAAATATAAAGTTACTCTTTTTTATCAGTCTCCAAATTTAATGTCAATGGTTTTGCAACAAAAAAAAAAAAAAAAAACGATTACTGAAAACGCTGTTATCAACATTGAAGAGAGAAATAATATGCTCACTTTTTTCTTCTCTTTCTTTTTCATCCTCTTCATTTTATTTCTTTCTTACCAGGGGGAGATTCTCATGATCTTTCTCGGACAGAAATTTTCTTTTCCATTTAGCTCCATTTTTAGGTTTTTAGGCAGATGTGCATTTAGATCAACATTTATAGTGGTCTTTACGCTATTTTTATTTGGTTTTTTTTATTATTAGTATGTGCATTTAGATAAACATTTATAGTGGTCTTTGCGCTATTTTTATTTGGCGTTTGTTATTTTGTATGTGTGGTTTTTAAGAGAAAATTTCATTTCAAAATTAATAAAGTTACATATATACTTAAATATAGTGGTAAATGACCACCACCTACAAAGAAATTTGACTCTGAATATTAATTAGATCTATTAGTAAAAATGAATGAAGTATAAAGACAAACACAAGTGTTGAGACGCAATAAAAAAAAACCTCGTTCAGTTCACATAAAATCGAGCTCAAACAAAACTCATTAAAAAGAACACTACAATTAAATTTAAAAAATTTTATCTAATCAAATATTGATTTTCCCAAAAGGTACGTCTTCGTATCAATCAGGAGAGCTGACCCTACTAATAAAGGATATATTAAAGGAACCGAAAAAAATTTAACCAATGATGCTCTAGGTCCCGTTCATTTCACCAATTTGAGTTTTCAGTTCTAAGTTTCTACAGTAAAAAACTCTCAGAAAATGTCACATCTAATTTTTTTCTGCTACAGTGAAAAGCTCTCAGAAAATGTCACATCTTAACTCGAATTAAAAACTCAAATTCGCGAAGTAAATGAGGCCCTAATTTGTATCTCTCATACTGCATGCACTATTTGATCCCTAAGGATAAGCAAAGGACAAAGGTTGGATTGATAGTTACCTTGACAGATTAATTGTATTTCAATATCATTATTTATGGTAGACTTAATTTTTTTTTTAATGCAAAACTACATTTTATTAACAACAAAGCATAAAGCTTATAGAAACCTCAGTATAGAAAACTTGATGCAACAAATTAAAATCAGTAGATCCGTTGGTGTACTAAGTACAGGGACCCAATGTCTAATAGTGGACACAATTTAGAGCACTTCTCTGGGCTCTTTTAATTCTGCCTTCACAGTTGGCTCTCTCGAATGGGCTGTAGTAAACGCCCTTCAAAGACCGATCTCTAAAAGCCGATATTCTTCCAAATCAAGCTCGCAGAAGTAGGAGATCTATCTAAAAGCATACAGAATATGAAAAACAACAATACTACCCAGGTTTAGAGATTGGTGGGGAAAACAACCAAGCTCAACAAACAAAACCCACACAAGGTTAGAGCTTGGTGAAGGGAACACAACCAAAATTAACAAAAACAACCAACACTCACACAAATATAGAGATTGATGAGGAAAACAAATACCAACACTGGCGGAATGACTACTTTTATTCCACATACGACTAAAAAAAGAGAAGAAAATACCAATATAAACTCAACCATTGTGTAGATTAGTTGGTGTAGAGCGTGTGTGCATATTTTGGGGACCTACTAACCTAGACGCGCTTTTGATAGCCAGCCAGACTGTTCTCCTTTTTTCTGCTCTCCCTCTTTCTCTCTAGAACTCTCTCGTGTCTAGACTTAACATTTTTCATTTGTTTCATTAATTAAAAAGTATAAAAACAACCAACACTCACACAAATATAGAGATTGATGAGGAAAACAAATATCAACACTGGCGGAATGACTACTTTTATTCCACATACGACTAAAAAAAGAGAAGAAAATACCAATATAAACTCAACCATTGTGTAGATTAGTTGGTGTAGAGCGTGTGTGCATATTTTGGGGACCTACTAACCGTAGACGCGCTTTTGATAGCCAGCCAGACTGTTCTCCTTTTTTCTGCTCTCCCTCTTTCTCTCTAGAACTCTCTCATGTCTAGACTTAACATTTTTCATTTGTTTCATTAATTAAAAAGTATCATTTTAGTTTTTAAAAAATAGAGAAATAATATAAGAAAAATGAATCACGTTAAGGTTCTAATTATTATAATTTGAACAAAAGATAGCTAAGTTTAAAAATATCATGTCAATTAATATTTAAAAATTCATCATTCATCTTCGTAGAAGGAAATTTTGTTACATAACGCAAAAATTCCTTTCAAAATTTTTGCATGATTATATGCTCAGACTAAATACTTTTGTGATTTATGAGAATATTACTTTAATTTAAAGGTCTTATTTGTAATTATATATCCCTGTTCACATTAAGACCGGAATTTCACTAGTTTTTTTTTTCCTTTTTTTACTTATGATTACAGTTACAAACTTACAACGATCACTAGCTCTTTTCTTGTTTTTTTTTTTTTTTTGTTATTATTAGAATTGCATGTATTAAAGAAATCAATTTAGAGTTTTATTTAAAATGGTATAAGGAATTTTTGCAATTGCTTGATGAGATATTATCACATTTTTTTTCTAGAAAAAACTTTCATTGAACAAGGGAACAAAAAACATCACAGTAAACAAACGCCTAACATTTCCTGGAAACAAAAACAAACAAACAAACAAACGCCTAACATATTCCAAAAAAAAAAAAAAAAAAAAAAAAAAAATACAAAAACGTGTGGAAATCAGAGGTTGATATCACCAATGAATCAGTTATGGCCAAGAGAAGAGGGTGCATCATGCACCGACTCATGTACAAACACGGTCTTGCTTTCATTCAACAAAAAAAAACTTAAATAGTTCATGTGGTTAGCCATTAAATCTGTATTACAAACTATTTTTTTTTATATATTTAGTCAATCTGATTTAATTTTAATTATATTTAATAATCAACATAGAAAAACCTTGTTAGAAAAAAAATTTTTTTTTTTTTGGGTACACGAGGACAACGAAAATACTTATATGTATTGTATAAGAATAAATACAGCACAAGAAAATCACACTATGGGATTAAGTAGACATAAGTAAAACTAGAGTTTTAAATCCCTTAAAAAAAAACTAGAGTTTTAAAAAGTAACGTATACCAGAATGTACATGCATGGCTATTTAGAATTGTTTGTCTCAACGTTTATGCAAGTTTGAGATATTTTGAAAAAGACACTTTTTCTTTTGGTAAAAGATAATGAAGATCACTTATCAAAAAATACACACGTAATGATACCTTTTCTCAAAAATGAAAAAAAAAACCATAAAAACACCTTTTTAATATTATGCAAAGTACGTGGTATTAAAACAATTTTTTTAAATAACACAAGGTACAAAGGATTTTTTTGCCAAACAAGTATGTAAATATAAGCATCGTTTGTTTCACGAATTTAAATTTTTAATTTGAGTTAATAAATAATATTTTTTAAGAGTTTTTAATTATAATAAAAATATTAAATGTAATATTTTTTTAAAAATTTTAATTGTAAAAATTTAAAATTAAAAACTCGAATCAGTCTAATAAATTAAGCTATAATTATTCATAGTGCTTTATTGCTCACAGCTCATATTTTCCACATGCATAATCCTTTGATAATATTGTGCCCATTTCCTTTTAAAAATAATAAATAAATAAAAACTTTTTTGGATCCAATAAACAAATTGTATTTTCCATAACAGAAAAACAGCTAAAGGACATTGTTAGCAATTTCCGACGTTCTTGCAGTGCATGTGTTAATTAATTAATTTATTTATTTTGGCCAACAGGTGTTAATTTTAGATCATTGCCGTACTTTCTAGAATCAGGACAAATACGCTGACATTGAGTCACATTGACACGTGCGCATCAATGGCTCCACGTGGTAGGAATCTGGTGAAGCATCGTACAGGATCCGACATATAGGTTTCTAACGTTGGATCGTCCTATTCATTAATTGTGAAAAAGCACGGTTAACCTCTTTTGTTTTTTTGGTCCTCTTTTCTATAGAGCACAGAAACAAATTTCAAAAAAGCGAAAAAGAAAAAAAAAAGGGTATAACTCTTTAGTCATTGCTCTAAGACAGTTAAAAGTTTGTGTTAAGACCAATAAGTTATAATGTTAGAATGTAAAAGGTTTCACTGTATCAAAAAAAAAAAACATTTTAACTCTCAGATTTATAGTAGAATTAACTTCTTGATCCCAATTGTACCATAGATTTGTTCAACTTGAAAGGAAAGAGGACATACTTTATTTATAAAATTAAAGCTTGAGATTCTATTATTTTGTTTTTGTTTTTATTTATTTTATTTTGCACTGTTCTTAATATTCTCCAAGTTCTTTTTAGGGGTCCAAGACCATATTTAGTAACTTATATTGTATTATATTATATTGTGTTCTATTATTATAATATAATACGGTATTTGGTGTCATGACGTATTGTACAAGATATCAAAATGTAAAATTTTAAAAATTTTGGTATCGACATGTAATTTTTTTAAAATTTTGAGATTAAAATATAATTTTTGGTCAAAATATAATTTTTTAAAAGTTTTGGATCAAAATATAAATTTGTAAAAATTTTGGGATTAAAATGTAATTTTACAAAAATTTTAAGGTCAAAATGTAATTTTGTAAAAATTGAGGGGTCAATATAATTTTTGAAAAATATGGATTTGCATTATGCCCCCTCAATTTTTTAATAATAATAGGCTCTGACATGATTTTATGTCAGCCCGACCCTAACCTCTAGTCGTGCCTAACACCGATATGAATCATAGATCAGCGATAAAATAATACAATACAATGCGCTAAAAATGAGTCGTATTTAATAATATGATATACACTATATTAATTTACTATTTGTATTAGTCTATACAATACGATAGTCACACCAACATATTATTATATAATACGATCCTCTAATACGGTTAACAAACATGCCCCAAAGTGTTCGTATAATATTCTTGACTTAATTAATCGTAATTGTAGGACAAGAAGAATATTAAAATTAGTGTTTGAAGAAATTTTTTTGAACAAGTTTTTTATTTTATTTTTTGTTTGTTGCATAATTGGAAGGATGCCCTTTTGGTACATTACTAGATTCATAATTGCATAATTGTTTGTTGCATACGTAAATTTATACATTCCTAGATTCATATATAGAGGTGAAACTTCAAGCTGCTCGGCTGAACTTAGCGACACAAATGGAGATTTCGGGAGGGGTTGAGCCGATCCTAAACCCAACCGGCCTGACTCAAAGTTTATAAGATATTTTCAGTTTTGTTCTTTTCACAACTTAAATCACAATTCAAGTTCTTTTGCTACAATATTTTCTCTCACAAAAGTTCAAATTAACTCTTTTACTATAGTGTTTTCTCTCACATAAAAAAGTTTAAATTATAACTGGAGTTGCAAAAAGAACACACCCTTTATTTTTTAAAGTGTGTTCGGATTGGGCCGGCCCACCTGAATAAGATTTTGTAATGCCTCAACCCCCCATAGAGTCCACCTTGCGGGACCCACGGCATAGTCGGGTCTTATATTCATTACTCATACGTACTGTCTCCTTTAGACACCTAGTGATCTTCAGGGATTTCTTTTGCATCCCCCAACAATTGAACCCAAAACCTCTCTCCTTATAAGGTTCTTAAGTCAAGTGTTAGTACTAATTGATCTTAATCTTATAAGGTTCTTAAATAAGTGTTGGTACCAATTGTTTTTAACATTTGACTTAAAAACCTTATAAAGATAGAGGCCTTTGGTTCAAGATAAAGAATGCGAAAGGTTCGGGTTTGGACTAATATGACGGGTCTTAGACCGGCCCATTTACCTCAATCTAAACTTACAACTCTAGATTCATATACGTTTGTTGTCAGAGTTACGGGGTCCCCACTAGTCATCGTCTATTGAGGATGCCCTTTTGGTACATTACTAGATTCATAATTGCATAATTGTTTGTTGCATACGTAAATTTATACATTCCTAGATTCATATATAAAGGTGAAACTTCAAGCTGCTCGGCTGAACTTAGCGACACAAATGGAGATTTCAGGAGGGGTTGAGCCGATCCTAAACCCAACCGGCCTGACTCAAAGTTTATAAGATATTTTCAGTTTTGTTCTTTTCACAACTTAAATCACAATTCAAGTTCTTTTGCTACAATATTTTCTCTCACAAAAGTTCAAATTAACTCTTTTACTATAGTGTTTTCTCTCACATAAAAAAGTTTAAATTATAACTGGAGTTGCAAAAAGAACACACCCTTTATTTTTTAAAGTGTGTTCGGATTGGGCCGGCCCACCTGAATAAGATTTTGTAATGCCTCAACCCCCCATAGAGTCCACCTTGCGGGACCCACGGCATAGTCGGGTCTTATATTCATTACTCATACGTACTGTCTCCTTTAGACACCTAGTGATCTTCAGGGATTTCTTTTGCATCCCCCAACAATTGAACCCAAAACCTCTCTCCTTATAAGGTTCTTAAGTCAAGTGTTAGTACTAATTGATCTTAATCTTATAAGGTTCTTAAATAAGTGTTGGTACCAATTGTTTTTAACATTTGACTTTAAAACCTTATAAAGAGAGAGGCCTTTGGTTCAAGATAAAGAATGCGAAAGGTTCGGGTTTGGACTAATTATGACGGGTCTTAGACCGGCCCATTTACCTTAATCTAAACTTACAACTCTAGATTCATATACGTTTGTTGTCAGAGTTACGGGGTCCCCACTAGTCACCGTCTATTGTCAACGTCATTAGATCTCTGCTAACACCCTCCTAAGTTTCTCAAGGGATGAACTTTTTTCACATATTATACTTGCCTTATTTTTAAAATTAGTTATCATTCAGTATTTGATTAATCACTTAATAAAATAAAATGGCTGCCCTTCTATAATCCGGTCATGGGAACCACTAAAAAGATAAAATAATAATAATAGTAAAGTAATAATAATATAAAATCCAACGAGCTCACAACCAGATTCCACCATATCTACAAGCTATAGCCAACGCCACACACGTAAACTTGACTAAACAAGATGTTCATCAAAGCTGCTAAAAAAAAAAAAAAAAAAAACTTCGCATGAGAAGATCTTAAAGTTTGAGAAGAGAAAGAAAGAGTCGCCACTAGACCCGATTGAGTCGAACGAGTCAACTTGGTCAGTGGCAATGAGGTGTTCGAGTGAGAAAAAGTGGTACAATGTTGAGTGGTGGTATAATTTGTACATGCGAACCAAACGGTTATGTTTCTGAGATTGTGGACGAGTTTCCAACCTTAACAGTCCGATTCAGGCAATAAGAGCCATTCAAATCGTGATTTCATATTTTTAATTAAAATAGTTAATAATTTTTTTTTTTTGTCCTTTCTTCATTCTAACTATTAGTTAAATGATTAATTATTATATCTTTCACACTAATTAAATATAACTGTTATTTAATTTTTTATATTATTTTTATTGTTTTAATGTAATAAATGTAAATGATTTTTTTAAAATTTAATAAATATTAAAATAATTTATAATTAATTAAAATAAATAGTTCGTTAGACTACTGGATCACTTAAAAACTATGAGTTAAAATAACTTTTTAACTATTTTAACTTAAATTTAATTAAAATTTCGAGAGTTTTCTCGAGGATGATCTAACATCTCGGAAGATTGAGATTGGGTTTACAAATCACGGAGATATTGAAGAGCAAATGAATATAAAATAATTTTGTTTAGATTTTTTTTTTTGCTCAAATTCTGGGCCCACCTTTTTTAAAGGGGAAAAAGAAAAAGAAAAAAGTTGAAATGCAAAAGTTTTCCTTTTAAAAATCACGAAAAGTGAGGCAATTTTTGTTAGGAAAATAGTAGAAAATAAGACAATATGAAAAATTTAAGAAAATATATAGGTCAATTTTTAGTTATAAAAATTAATAGGTCATAACTTGTCAAGTTATGCTTCATAACCAGATAAGTTATGAATAAATTTGTCAAGTTATGATTCATAACCAGACAAGTTATGGACAAAAACTGAGAATAACTTGTCAAGTTATGGTTCATAACCATACAAGTTATAGACGAAAACAGTAATTTAGCCTATTTATTAACTTATGTAAACTATTGGCCTATTAATTTTAATTCATCTCAAGTCTTAGCCTATTTCTCTATTTCTCTCTTTTTTTAAATGTTTTAAATTAGTTTATTTATTTATTTTTCTTAAAATTCTTTTAGTTTGTTTCTTAATCACTCTACTCAAGTACTGATTAATGATTTAAGGATAGTAGCTAGCGGTTGTATTGTAATTATAAATTCGACTGATAACATTTTGCCAAAATACAAAGGCCGCATTTTTTCACTTTAAATTTTATGTCTGTTTAGTTCGTTGATTTAAGTTAAAATGTAACATTTTAACAAAAAAAATTGTTGGTTTACATTACTAAAAAAAGGCTTATGGTCCAACTTGTGAACCAACAAAAGGTTTCAATGACACTTTCACTTATTGTTAACGTCCTTGCTGTTAGATATCAATTATAATAAATTTTTAAATGTAAGATTTTATTTACTTGAATAAAAAGTTTAGAGTCTAAATTATTTTACACCTATGTATGAATATATAAAAATCCAAAATAAAAGTTCAACGAAAGTATGGTTGACAATTTTTTCTTTGTTTTGCTAATTTAAAAGGGGATTAGCAATGTCTTTACATCCCGACTTAAGGATTATTTGACAATCTATTAAGATTATAGGTGGAATGAAAAAGAACATATGACTTATATTTTCGTCAATTAGCATTTAAAAAGTTCAAAATCATACTAAACTAAAGCTATATTTAACTGGCAGATAAGAAAAATAATTGCAGCCTTACAATGAATAATGGGAATGAATTTCTAAATGAAAGGTCTTATTCTTATAAGCCTCTAACGGTAAATTAAATTAAAGTAAACATATCGAGTTCCTTTTTTCTTACTACTTTATTTTTTTTCCCTCCCTGAGGGCCCCCACCTCAAAGGGCAACAGCCACAACATCAGATAATATTAGAAAATATAGGAGCATATTATTAAACAAAGTGAAAAAAGACGTACAAAAGAGAGGACCGGGACCAACTGTCATAAAATTTTCTTGAGAAACCAGGTTGGATGGGGTACAAGAGGAACTTTAGGACGTGCAAAATTTACTTTGTGTTTGGTAAGGGGATTCGTTCACTTATTCGAATTATGGTTTATGATTCGCTACAGTGTTTTCTCTCACAAAAAATACACGTAAATAAAAAATGATTCTAATCTCATGATTCTAATCCATGAACCAAACGTCTCCTAGTCAAAAACAAATATTGAATATCACTCATCATTTTCAGCGCTATTTTACTTTTCTTTTTGTCTCATCACACAATTATCTTACTTAGGTCGTATTATCCGAGGTTTTAAATAAACTTCATAAAATTATAAAATTAATTGTACAATTTTTTTTAATAAAAAGTTTAAGGTGTAATCAAAAGTAGTTACTCACTCTAGGCTTGATTAAAAGCATTTCCACATTATTTCGGACCGGGTGAATATAGAACCGATAACCTAAAAATCATACCATAATATTTGAACTTGAGAGCTCCCCTCTATTACCAAACTATTCGGGAAAAAAGCCTAAAATGCTCTTAAACTACTACCCTGGTTGTAATTGTGCAATTTTAAACATTATATATGATACAATATTTAATTATCAGCCTTGTATGATACAATATTTATTTATCAGCCTTTTGATTGATTTTTTATTGAATATTAATATATTGGTCAGACAATTAACGGAGTTCGCTTTTGGAAAAGTAATAATACCCTACAAGATAAGAGATCAGAATACGAGCCCAAACAATATTCAACTAATATTTGGTATTATATTAGTAAAAGACGCGTGGAGAATAATGGTAATACAACTTGTTGAAAAAAAAGAAAGACAAAACAAAGATTGATATGAACCCTGTCAAGAAATTGACAAAACTCGAATCAAGAAAGTCTCTAAGATCGATCTAAAATCAAGCTTGAATGAAAACCTCAACCCATTGTTTATATAGAAGTAAGAACTTTAGTATAGTGAAGACGCTACAATCAATGATAAAAAAATTGATTGATAAATCAAGAACGAGCGCCACGGAGAATCCAATAAGTTCAAGAAGTTCTTAAAAAATTAAAGAGAATGCTCAAACTTTTACTAAAAAAATATATTGATCCCCATCATAGCCTCCATGAAAAGTTTAGGATCAAACTCCCCTGATGTTTCCTCGGAAGCGTTCTTCTCCTCCAGGTTGGGCATATTGGCTGCAAAAATAAGGTTAGAAAAAGAAAAGAAACAATGGAACCTCACAACACTCCGTCACGTGTTTCACTCAGAATGTAAATCACTCAACCCTCATTTTTTTTTTTTTTTTGCTTAATTTAATTCTCTATAGGTTCTTTGTAAACTAATCAAACAAGAATCAAAATCCCCGAAACATTCACCAAGAACTTATCAAGAATATCTATTTTCAACGATTCTTGCTCTCAAGATAGCCCTAATGACTTAAAAACTTCTGATACTCAAGAAAACACGTGAATTTAGGCCCGACAAATGCGGTCGTAACGATTCTTGGTTCAAAAGTTATAACAATTCCTGTAATTAAAATTTTTTTTTTGTAAATTTTTTTTGGATGAAAATAATCAATAGATAGGCAAACTTGAGACTAGAGCCTATGCTCTGATACTAACTAATATGAACCCCGCCAAGAAACTGACGAAACCCGAATTAAGAAAGTCTCCAAGATCGATATAAAATCAGGCTTGAATGGAAATCTCGACCTGTTGCTTATATGGGAGCCAACCAAAGAGAATGCTCAAACTTTTACTATTAATCCCCCATTAATGATATGAATCACGCCTATTAATAGGCTGAATTTACATAAATTCAAATTTTGGTACCGTGCTCTCATCAAAGACAAAAAAAAAAGAGACAAAAATGGTAAAAATGGTCTAAAATATAAGTTAAAAAGAAAAAAAAAATCGTTTTGCTTGATGAGAGGGAAGAAATCCCTTGCGAAAAATTATGCAATGAAACACAATTTACAAATACTAAAAAGAGAGACTAAGGAGACGTTTGGTTTATGGATTAGAATCATAAGATTAAAATTATTTTTTATTTACGTGTATTTTTTGTAAGAGAAAATACTGTAGCGAATCATGAACCATGATTCGAATCGGGGTATGAATCCCCCAACCAAACAATGAGTTATTCTCTCTTAATAATTCAGTACAGATATAGATATAGATTTTTAAAAACTGTTTTTAGAAATTTTTTTTTTGCCAGTAGAACTGTGAGGTTTTTCCGTGAGTATGCAACGAGAGATCCATTATTAAGTGCAGATGAAAGTATTTTCTTTGGAATATTTATTGTACTTTACCTTTTTGCTGGAAATGGAATATTATTTTATGGTTTCAAGAAAATTTTCATAATAATGTAGAGGTTTATCTACTCCCACTACGTGAGAATGCTGTCCAACAACCACTCATTTCAAGGAAATGATTCCTTTTGTCTTTGGATTGTACAATTTGCCTTTTTCTTCTTTTCTTTTCTTTCCAACAATAGGAATGAAAGTCGGAATCTTATGTGTAAAAGTAAAACCTCTTTGTCTTCACCCCATGCGTGTATATTATGTATATTATGCCCCACCTCTTTAAACCATGAATTCTAGGTTAGTAAATAATTATACAATATATATTAAGTTGTTGTCTATTTTGAAACGAAAATTTTCAAAAAGTCCTCTCTGATTAATGATATATTATTTTTATCCCCCTATAGGCTATAACAAAAAAAATTTTGATTCTGCAAAAGAAAAGCTATAACAAAAAATGATTGATGATTTCTGATTAAGAAGGTATTCTCAAAATTTTACATGTCAAATATACAATTGATGGAGAAACCATACAGATTAAACATAAACTGACAATTTGAGGATACATAAAAATAATACAATGTATAACTTTTTGAAAACCTCATTGCAGGGTAAAAAAAAAAAAAAATTTCTCTTTTTTATTTTAAGTAACAAATATATGATAATGACATGTCCTCGCAAAAAAGAAATCAACCAAAGGGTATCTTTTCCTATTACATAAGAAGACTTTAAATTACAAATAGTGTTGAAAACTATTTGGGTCTGCATTATAATTTGTCACTTAATCGTGTGCATATGAGTCTATCTATGTAAGCAGAAGTTTAACATACAAAGTTAAAAAAGCGCAACATTATTCGAAGTTAATAGAATTTCCTTAGGAGACTCCCGGATTACTCACGGGCAGCGTGAGGAACTGGGTTAAAAAAAGTCGCGATCAGAAGGTAGTTCGCCCCCTCTTTTCCCGGGTTCGAATCTAGCTCGCGACAATTCCTTTCTTTGGTCATAGAATATCTCCGCGCCTCTGTTTTATCCTTATAAAACCAATCTTTCTAAAATAAAAAAATCTCTTTGGCCGTCGAAGGGATAAAAAAGAAAGAAGAGAAAGAAATGAAAGTTTTGTCTTTCTTTCAATCCAAATAAGAGCGAAACCACTCAAAAATGAAAGTTAGATAAAGAAGTTTCAGTAAGAACTAGCACTAGACTTCTTTTCCCCTAAAATAAAAAAAAAAAACTAAACTCTAAACCATATGTTTAGTCAGGATAACATTAAAATTTTCATTTGTTGTTGTTGTTGTTGTTTTCTTTTTTTTTTTTTTTTTTTTTTTTTTTTTTTTTTTTTTTTTTTCTGTTTACGAGGCAAAATCTCATTATCACAACAAAACAAGAATAGTAGAGGAAGGATTTATCATATGTTATGCATTTGGAGATCCAAAAAATCGTGGTTTGGATTTATCAAAGAAGAAGAAAAAAAAAGTACATGCTAACGTCATTACACAGCCATGAAATAAGATAACTGAAGCTTCCTCTTTTAACTCTCTTGCTCTAATTTTTGTGTTGAGCATGCATTATAATAATCACATTAAGTCCAAAATAAGTTTCCCTCTTCATTATAATAAATAAATAAATAAGTTTTCCTTTTTTCCATATTCCTCTTTTTTCCCCTTAAAGAAAGTAATCAGTCTAAACGCGGGGCCAAAATATGGGTAGTATCTTTTAATAGCAAATATTATAAAGAAGAAAAGCCAAAAAAATTGAAATTTTTTTTTTTGCTGGTAAAAAAAATTGAAAAGTATTCGAGTAGATATATGTGATGATGCATGATTATAGTAGTTAAGAAAAGAAGCTAATACAAAAGTTTTTTTTTTTTTTTTTTTTTTTTTCTTTACGTGTAGGAAGCATGATGGACCATAATTATAATATCGATCTGGAAATGAAATTTTTATCATTAAGCGACCTTAGGTGAGTGATTAGGTACATTAAAGTAAACCGGACCAGTTGCAATCAGATGATTCCACAATTAAACCACATAAGGGGGAGAAACTCTATCATGACGACGTCTATGGATGAATGGGGTCGTGACTTAGACTGAGGTTCATTCACTCCTCGGCCCTTTTCAGCATGTGCCAAAAATTTAACTGCGGCCGAGAAGTGTATATTTCATAAATGTTAAAAGGCTTCTAATTTTGTTTCAATATTTGAATCACAAAAATTAAACTTTTTGCTTGTTCACTCTTAAAAAAAAAATTTAAATTCAACTTCTTCTGCTGCTGCACTATTTACTCTTATATAAATTCATTTTTCAACTTAAGTTCTCAATTTAAACGAACGAAACAAATAAATTTTACAGAAATTAAAGAATATTGGGCCTAACTCAACGTAACAAAACCAGCTTGTTAAGGGAGGATTGCCCTCACTCGAAACAAATAAATTTTACAGAAATTAAAGAATATTGGGCCTAACTCAACCTAGCAAAACCAGCTTGTTAAGGGAGGATTGCCCTCACCTTATTAAGTAGATCATGTCAATATCTCTAGCCAATGTTGGATTCTAATACGCTCTCTCACACACAACGTGTACCATATCAAACCGCTACGAATAAGTCGATATTGGGGACCCAACATTGTAAAACTGAGCTTGCTTTGATACCATTTTACAGAAATCAAAGGATATTGGGCTTAATTCAATCTAACAAAATCGGCTTATTAGGGGAGGATTGTCCTCACCTTATTAAGTAAATCATGCCAATATCTCCAGTCAATATGAGATTTTAATAATAAACCTCTAAAAATAGATGTCAAAAGTATAAAACAAGCAGATGCCCTCATGGTTTTCGATGAACATAACCTCAAGAAATAACCTACTTTGTTCTGTGTCAACATTTTGAAATGGTACGCAGCCAATGCAATTCATATAGTTTCACATCTATGAGCTTTTTCTAGTTAAGAAGGATCAGTTAACAAGTAACCATCATCCTTTTGTATATAATTTCACGTCAATACACTAATTTTTAGAGAAGCGTGATTAATAAGGAGTACTGAATACGCATAGTAATGTCATTAGAGAATATTCTTGATAAAGTCCCTAGCTAATTTTAATTTAGAAAATTAGAATAGAGATAGGCATATTATACAAAACAAATAAATAAATAGACGTGGGAATTTAATTGTAGAAAAAGAAAATTCTCATATTTCTCTTTCAATGACCTAACTTCTATCTTTATCAAGGACCCAATATGCAAAAAAGAACATGACATTATAAGGTGGTTAGCCTCATTCTTGCCTCTCACTAGTGCCTAATCATAATTTCTCAATTGCATGATTTGGTACTAGTTAGTTGTCTAGTTGTAACCCACGCAATGATTAATACAAAAACGCTTTATTATCTTACTCTCTTGCCACCACATACGACAAACTAGATTCTATCAATAGCATTGCATGAAAAAAATATTATAAAGCAAAAAATACACTCCTTTTCGATCGTATTGAAAATTGGAAGTCAAATCTTAGAAATGATTGGTAAATAGGGAATTTGAAAGTGATGCTTACAAAAAATTGCATTTTTTAAAATTTATCATAGGAACTATTAAATCACCCTACAAATTGAAAGTGTTACCGTTGGATTTTTCTTTTTTAACAGTCTAATTGTAAGTAGAAACAATTTTATGTGGTGGATTGTAAAATTTTAATGTATAGACTCACGGGTTTAATTATTAAGAAACTAATTTAACAATTAAAATAATAATTTCTACTGATAAAATAAAATAACAATTCCTACAGTAAAATTTTTCATTTTCTTTTGCTTCCGAAGACAAACGAATAAGGGGCACATAGTACTAATAACACTAGCACTTATATATGCCAATCAATAACAAGGGTAATTTTGGAATCACGTGATGATATATGTTTTTCAAAATGAGAACAATACATATCTTTTCAAGCTTGAATTTCCAAAGATTAATATTTCTGTATTTTTTTTTTTTTTTGGTAAATTTGGTATTACTCTTGCTTTTAATAAAATTAAGCTACAACTGCGAAAGAAACCAAAGCATTTATAGAAGGGATGCCCTCTTTAAAAAATACTGATTTTAGTGATCACGTACTAAACTTTGTTCTTTCACACTGCAGAAAAATGTCTATGGACGAGGTATTAATAGTCATTAAAAATTTTAATGACAATTCAATCACCATCTTTCAATAAAAAACCGTTGTCTAAACAATTTAAAAATGGTATTAGCCATATCTGCATTTTTTTTAATGGATAGCCATATTTGCATTTAGTGTTGAAGAAATAGTAAACTGGCTAATCAACGCATTGGCATTTTTGTTTGAACTAAAGCATTCCAGATGCTGTAGAATGTTCTAGAGAAAATATGAAGGATTCAAGGTACTTATATATAGCCTTAATCCACTACTTACGTAAACACGAGTTATACAATAGATTTCTAAGAACCATCGTCTGATGTGCCACACAAAATATGACATAGATTAGATGATGGCTTCTAGCTAATCTTAACCTGTAACACAATTTCACATCGTCTAATGTGTCGTTAACTTTTGTAACTGTGTTTTTTTGTCTGAGTATTCTGGTGGACTACCGCCGGTAACATAGTTGCAGCTGGATATTTTCAGTAGCTAGCGCAACATACTACCTTCAGTATCACAGCAGCAAATTATTGGTGGCATGATAGATTACTACCAAAACTGAGGGTCGTCAATTGGCAACACCAATAACCTAGTATGACATTGTGGGGTGTCATTTCTACGTCATCACAAAGGTCAATTCAAGAGTTGTGGCAGTATGATTTTTTTAACATCTCCATGTTAAAACTGCAAAGGAAATCCCCTCCTTTATCATACAGAATAGGAAACTGGGTGGCATGTCATAACTTTTATAAATCATCGTATTTATATAATAATTTTTTTAGTTCAGATTTATATCACGTTTTTTCAATCTTCCACTAATTTACTCAAATTCGAAGCTCTGTAGCTTAAATTTAAGTTGATGTTTTGTTGATGCATTAATCAAAATTTCTCTTATTGAATCAAACATAATAAGACCTCCTGACCTAAAGCCTAACTTTTTAGTCCGGACCGGGTTAGATCGAGGATTTATGTCCAAAAGCCTATTGGGATCAGTTCCGACCCAATCATGATAGCCTTATTACTATAATTATTAATAGTTATTATTATTATGATTGTCGTCGTCGTCATTAAGAATTTTCTTATAAAGTTTTGACCGGTTCTAATGTCGCCATTTGAGCCACTGGGCATCGGTTGAATTATATGTAAGGTACTAGGGAAAACTAGTAAACTCACAATTTGAACTAGTAAACTCACAATTTGAATGCATTTGTATTAAAATGTTTACTTTTTACTTTTGATTATTATTTTTTTTGATTAAAAGGTATTAATCAAGAGTAATGCGTGAAAATTTAAAACTTATACTAAGAAGTATTTGTCTCTTTGTCCAATGTAATATGCTGTTAATTAGGCCACATACTACTTCTGAAGCCCATTTATGCAACAATATTATGGGTTTTTATGAAGGTTGTTGTTTAGGTAGAATGACAAGTTTACCCTTTAAAAACTTCCTCAATTGAGAATCGTCGGTCTTCCTCATGCTCCAAAGTCCAAACAGAGGACAAAAAAGTTAACCCAAACCCCGTCTTTGCTTTCCCTCCCTCTCTCGTATAAGTATTTTTTTGCCACTAGCGTAGCTCCGTTTTCGTCGTATGCGTCAGGAGATTGGCGCCATGGCTTTAGAGGTTACCGACTACGCCAGAGTGGAGAGATTGACGCTGCAATTTGGAGATCTTTGACTTCGGCGCAACTCGGCGTGACCGAGTCGCTTGCAAGAGGAAGCTCGTGCAGGGAGTTTCCGGGTTGCGGTTGGATTATAGAGAATTTGAGAGAAGAAAAGGAACCGAGGATAATTTTGTCTTTTTACTCAATTAAATATCTGGGGCCCGTTTTGTTCGCTGATTCGAGTTGATATGTGATTTTATGTGAGAGCTTTTTACTGTAGTAAAAAAGTTAGATGTGATTGTTTGTGAGAGCTTTTTATTGTAGCAAAACTCGAATTCTAAACTCGAATAAGCGAAATGAACGGGGCCTTAAAGTGGGAGCATATCTAAAATTTTGGGGTGCGTTTGGAACTTGTTTCAAAATAATTTTATTTTTTGTATGAAAATGAAAATAAAAATGTTTTTAATCTCAGACATATATCATTTTTAAAAATGCGTTTATTAGTTTTATCAAAAGATTATTTTCAGTATAAAAAAATCAATTAATGTCTCTCTTTGTGCTCGAGAGAGGAGAAAACGAAAACAAAAAATGAATTCATTTCTCTCCCATTTTACACTAAACTAAAAAATCATTTTAATTTTTATTGTTTGTCATTAGGGCGTGTTCACTTCACCGATTACAATTTGTGATTTGAGTTGAGTGTATATATTGAAGTTAGAATTAAATTATAATTAAAACTGAAATCAAAGTTAGTGTTTAGGAGTGCACATGGTGATTCAAACCTTCCTCTCAATTCAAGTTATGAGGTGTTCACTTCACCAATTTCACAATTCCAACCACCACCTCCAATTCAAGTAGGGAAATGAAAAAAAAAACCTCATGAAATACACGGAAATTAAAAAAAATTCATACTACCAATTCCTAATAATGTCCATATAATGTTATGCACAAAAATCCAAAAATTTTGATCCTTGAATTGGTTAATACAATCTAATATAACCTGTTACAAAACAAAATATTTCATACATGAATAATTGTTGTGTTTAGCTAGCGATTGTTATTTTCACCATGAGTCTGTCACATAGTTTTCGCTATTTCATCCCTTAAAAGACCCATCTCCCTTCGACTTACGGTGTTTCTTGGTCCTTCCGTACTCTGATTTGGGTTATGATTTTGATTGACATCCTCATCCGCGTTCAAGGGGTTAATTTCACTTACTGGTACCCCATCTTATAAGTATTGGTTGATGAAGCTGTCATCATGTTGATACATGCGTATGAAGTTATGTATCACGGCACAAGCAATAGGTATTCTCGTTTGTTTTCGCATCGGGTAATTGTTGATTATCTTTAGAATGCAGAACCTTACTTTCCACCACCCTAACGTTCGCTCGATACAATTCCTAAGCGATGAATGAGTGTAGTTAAATAACTCCCGCTCACTTCGAGGTCGACATCGACGTGCCCTATACTCTTGTAAGTGGTATGTACTACCACGATAAGGAGCTAGGAAACAACCTATGTTTGCGTAACTGGAGTCTACTAAATAAAATTTTCCTACATGGTGGGAGTAAAGAATGTTTTAGCAAACTTGTAACAACTTTTCAAACCCAAACAGATTGAACACATGACAATTACACATTTTAAGATTTGTGTGTACCTGCTGGAGGGACAGGGAAATTCTTTTCTGGCGTTTCAAGTGCTGATTCAAGAACTCGGGCGTCGTGTGCAGAGCCCTCCCACCCGGTAAGCATATATGTGAACTTCATGTTGAAAGAACACACTCCTAATATAATTTGTGAGTTGAATCCCTTCCTACTCCAGACCTGTGCATTTTTTGGCGGCGGTACACAGGGAACGTGCATCCCGTTGAGCGCGCCAACACAGTTTTGAGACGAATATAATGAATATTATTATGAATCTCAAAATATTGCATTAGTATAATGTTAAATATGAACAAGAAAAAAAAGGAGAGATCTGCCTTACATTAAACTAAGGTTTATACTTATTCCCACTTGCCTCAATAAATGGATCGATGCGGTTAAAGTTAGGTGGCTTAATAAAATCATGCCGCAAATGATATATGACATTCAACACTACCATGAAGTACTTTGAAATTGTAGCCCCCGAGTGTTGCCATTGATGTTGTGTCTCTCTGTTACTTTCGCCTTGGCAAACAATTGTGAAGAAAATGATCAATTGCTCATCAACGCTCATATTTCTAGTACTCCTCAATAAATTTTTCTGTTTGAGTAACCAACTTAGTCGCCTAAAGCAATCGCTCCCTATCCTAATCTTATTGTATATTACCATCTCGTGCCCATTTAACAAGTCACATAGATGCTGCGTACCTGTGTAGCGGCTATTATTTCTAGGAGTCGGCAGCGGATGTTCCAAGTACGATGTACAGAATACCACAGCAGCGGCAGCTCCAAGAATGTAGTCATCCTCAGAGTCATACGCATCTAGACCACTGTTTCCCGCATTTGATGGTCCACCACTCCACATTCAGTCTGCCACTACAATTCACAATATACACACCAAAATGTAAATTGGAACAACAATGTTATATTATGACAATGTTACAATGGAGAAATTTGGCATCAACAATCAATTTCATGGTACAGAAGCAATTACGCAGAACATAAAATCAATGTTTTAAATCAAAGTCTACAATGTAACATGAAACACACTCACAGACTTAACACTGCATCTAAAGCCGGTGTCTAATTGAAATTGTAGCCCCCGAGTGTTGCCATTGATGTTGTGTCTCTCTGTTACTTTCGCTTTGGCAAACAATTATGAAGAAAATGATCAATTGCTCATCAACACTCATATTTCTAGTACTCCTCAATAAATTCTTCTGTTTGAGTAACCAACTTAGTAGCCTAAAGCAATCGCTCCCCATCCTAATCTTATTGTATATTACCATCCCGTGCCCATTTAACAAGTCACTTAGACGCTGCGTACCTGTGTAGCGGTTATTATTTCTAGGAGTCGGCAGCGGATGTTCCAAGTACGATGTACAGAATACCACAACAGCGGCAGCTCCAAGAATGTAGTCATCCTCAGAGTCATACGCATCTGGACCACTGTTTCCTGCATTTGATGGTCCGCCACTCCACATTCTGTCTGCCACTACAATTCACAATATACACACCAAAATGCAAATTGAAAATAACAATGTTATATTATGATAATGTTACAATGGAGAAATTTGGCATCAACAATCAATTTCATGGTACATAAGCAATTACATAGAACATAAAATCAATGTTTTAAATCAAAGTCTACAATGTAACATGAAACACACTCACAGACTTAACACTGCATCTAAAGCCGGTGTCTAATTGAAATGAAATAACATCGTTCCATATAAGAAACCAGAAACTACATAGAATGAAATGGATAAAGAAATCACGCTTAAAAAAACACTCAACTTAAACGTCATTAGTTCTGGTTCCGCCAAAGGGGCCGGGTGGGGGTGGGAATTGGGAGTTCACGAAAAATGGTGGTGCATTTTAGAAGTTAGGAAGGGGCTGTTGGAAGTTAGGGGTAGGTTGTTGGAAGGATGGTTGTGGTGGGTTAAAATTAGGGGGTCCTTGGGGAAAAGGAGGCTGCTATTGTGAGAAGTTTTAGACCGGAGGTCGAAAATGGCCATGAGAACTCGTATATGGTGGAACAGGGTTCATATGGTATGGAAATTGTTGCTGCACGTTGGGCCCTGGATGATTTGCTATGGTTTTCAATGTTCTCATTGTGTAAAACAGCCTTTGAGTTTCGTTCATGCCCAAGAACAACTGTTGACAATTAGGGTTCCAATTTATATACTCCATGAACAACACCGTCTGTTCATCGTCTAGTAACATCTCACTAATAACTGCCTGACACTTCTGGAACGTTATATTCTGGGCTTCCACATGCTGATAAGCACTTAAACTTGTACCTCGACTACTCTGTTGCTCATTCAGTATGGTTGCAATATTTTTCAAAATAGATTTTGCCTCGGCATCCATACCCCGTGCTCTACTTTTACTATTGCGCTTCGATATATGTCGGGATGAAGAGGCAATGTTCAGTGGGCGAGTTGATGAGTTTAAAGCCCCTCTCATTGTGTTGATAAATGCGTCTTCACCCTCTAAAGGTTGCGAATTGCCGCCCTTAACTTCATGCTCCCCTACTAGTGGCTCAGACACGTCACCTTCCTCGTCATTCTCATCCATACTCGCTTCAAATGCACCGCAAGCGCGTCTACTTGCAAACGCTTCGTAGTATAGCTCATAATTCTTGAGGGGATCCTTACGTGCACGCTTCGCCCATTTATGTGTATGTTGAACACATAAAAAAAATAAATCAAACTCTAGTTACTTTTCACATTTTCTGCAAATAGCCCAAAACAGCTCATTAGTCATATCTAATGTATATGTATTTGGTAAAAGAATTCTACAACAGAAGACGTTATTTACTCCATTAAACCTTGATCCTTATTAACGAAAAGAAAACCAACTTGGACGTTTTCTCATTAATGTTTTCCATACTTGACACGAAAATCTTCAAGAATCAGTGAATTGGGAGAGAAAAGGTTATGATCTATCGTGATCAAGCTAGTGAATTGGTTCTGGTGATAGTAGACAGCTTAGATGATTTAACTTAAAGACAGCTTTTTAACCGTTAATACAAAATCCGACAGTTAAAATCCGTATAGAGTTTTTTTTTTTAATCTTATCACAAGTGTTATTCAATAAGGGTTAAAAATATAAACGCTTGGTTCCTATTAAACAAAATAAAATATAACAAAACAACAAAAGACAGGTGCTTTGTGATTGATAGCAATGATCACAAAATCGTAATGGCACTTTGTCAAACGACAGAATCGTAATGGCTCTAGCCACGTAAATATCTGGCCATGGAAAGGTACTTTTTCATGCCATGTCTGCACAATCTATCACAAGTTTTTTTTTTTAGTACTAGCTAAAACTCTAGCCACGTCAATTCTAGTTATTAGTACTTCTGTAATTCTCCGAAACAAATGCTGTCTAGGATGGTTATAAGTAAGATATGTTGCCTTCTATCTAGGATGGTTATAAGAGCTTCATGGCATAATTGCGGCCATGATGCAGTGAATGAACTCAAGCTTCTTATTAGAGAAGCACATAAGCGAGGAATTGAGGTGAGTAAGAACTACTAGTATGGCATAGTGTTTATCTTCTTCTGCCTCTTCATCTAATCAATAATTTTTTTTTTGTTTTTCATTTTCTAAGAGTTTTCACCTTCTACTCACATGCAGGTGATCATGGATGTTATTTTCAATCACACAGTTGAAGGCATTATCAAACGATGTCATGAACAAAAAGCATATAACAATTTAAAATTATGCAAGTATGCCATACATTGACCTCACAGAAATCATTCCAATACTCGTCAGTGCAAGTTGGGGTATTCTTGATTGGATCCCATCCTAGTTCGGTGTTTGTGTGAAGGGCGAGCTCCGCGTTGAATTTTTCCTTTAGGCGTTCCTTTGCCTCTTTAACGCGGCCTAGAGGAATAGGTGATGAAAAAATGGAGACAAATCTTTCACCCATTGTTCCCAATCCGCCGATTCGGGTTGCTGGCCCTTGTTTAATTTATTGTAGTCCGCTAGGCGCGTCAAAAGCGCAGTGGTCACGTCATCCTCACTCTGTCGCGACATCTAATACATACAAGCAAGACCACCAACCACGAGAACAAAGCGACATATGTGACGACAAAGAAGAAAGAGGATTAAAGTACATAATCTTTTGATTGGCTCAGATTTGGTTATAATCATATCATTTCAGTTTCGGAGTATTATCCTCTTGGAATGGCACTTATGCTACCAAACCACATAGTAATAGGCTAGGGATTTAAAAGAATAGGTCATAATGCAATAAAAAATGACAACACATGACATTCAATCCAACAAAACCTAATTACATGCAGTAGAAACTGACAAATGCCAAAAACCAAAAGGATATTGCTATAATGAAACTGATATGCCAAAAAAAAATCATCACTGCCAAAGTACTAAATCCAATAAGAACAAAAAGTTCATCTGCACAACAATGCAATGTGTGAACTCACATATATGTGAAATATGTTATCCTTAATAATTAACTTAAACTCTACTGTCACTTCATGAACATTTCATTTGATAGCTTTGATAGCATGTCAATCATAGGTGAATTATACTCAAATCTTTCAGTCTCAAACATGACCATCAACAGAAACAAGGGGATTAAACATCCTCAAATAAGTGAAACTAAAGCAAATTAACTACTTCTTATGGGTGAATTATACTTAAATCTTTCACTCTCAAACATACCATCGGCAAAAACAAGGGGATTAAACATCCTTAAATGAATGAGACTAAAGCAAATTAACTACTTCTTATCAATCACGGGTGAATTATACTTAAATCTTTCACTCTCAAACATA
>NW_010359378.1:80257-88962 GCF_000414095.1 Morus notabilis | reverse complement strand
ACAAAGATTGCTTTCGGAAACGAATATGGAGGAACAGAGGCGATTCTTGGCAGCGTCAGAAATAGCGAGATCGTCGACGGTGGAGGTTAGGGAACCAACGTCGGCGTTTGAGTGGGGAATCGCGACGGAGCAACGTCAGAAATCACCGACGGAGGAGACGCAACCTGTTTTAAGTGTCAATTTCGTAAATTCTTTCGGAGTCACGGCGAAATCGGGCGTCTATGGGACTGGGTTTCACGATTCCGGTCCGATTGGTTCCTATCTTCATGTGGTTAGGGTTGGGGTTAGCAACTCCGGCGGGATAGGTTCCGATTTCGGCGATTTGGGGACTGCATCTCGCAATTTAAGGTCTGGGTCTTTGAATTCAAGAGTCGTTAGGGCTGATTTTGGAGCAATTTTGACTAGGTCTTCGTCTTCCAGTGTGATTGGGACTGGGTCAGGGATTTTCAAGCCGCATTCCAGCAAGGGTTGGGCTGGGTTCCGAAATTCTGGCCGGATTTGGATTGGATGCCGAGATTCTGGCGCAATTGGGGCTAATTTCCGCGCAATTGGGGATGGGCCTCGCAACACCAACGTGTTTGGGGCCGGAATAGGGAATTTAGGCGTGAATTCTGGTGAAATTAGGGCTGTGTCTTGGGCTGCCTGTGCGGACAGGGCAACTTCGGCAAGTTTGGGGCTGGACTTCCTAATTCCAGCAAGATTGAGGCTGATTTTGGTGCAATTGGAATTTACCCTCGAAAATTCAGCGAGTTTAGGGCAGGGTATGCAGAAATTGGTGTGCTTGGAGTTCAAATTAGGAAGTTTGCAAATGGCAGACTTGAAATTGGTGGGTTTGCAACTCCAAAACCCAACCTTTCTCTTGTTCACTGCTTTAGGACCCATTGTTGTTGAGTTCATGGTTCCAAGCCTCTCTGTTGTAGCCTTCGTCACCGCTGAGCTTGACTCTCCTAGAGTCAATGCTCCATTCGACGTTCCAAGATTCAAGCTCATCGATATGGGAAGGAAGTGGAGTCATTCGGCTGCAATTTCTTGACTTACACCTTGAGGACAAGGTGTTTGTTTGGGGCGGGAGTAATGATAGGAACTTGATAGTTGGTTAGTGAAGTTAGTAGTTTGTTAGAAAGGATGTTATTATTTAGTTACTGTGGACTTTAGTTGAGGGGGGAATTAGTTAGAGAAGGCAGGGGATATTAAAAGGGGGGAAAAATACTGGAGTTTGAGGAAGTCTTGGCTTAGGCTGAGCAAGGGGAGGTTAGCAGTACCTCGAATCACTGCATTGTAATTCATTCTTTCATTCAATAAAGATTCATCTTTCTCTTCTCAATTCTTCTCATTTCTTGAGAATTGCCTTAGATCTTATCACACTCCCCCTCAAGCTTGGCTGTAGATATTGATGAGTCCAAGCTTGTCTGTCAGAAACTCGAAAGTTTGTCGTGGTAACCCTTTAGTGAGAATATCTGCTACTTGTTGACCAGTCGGAACATACACTATGTTGATCACTCCTGTTTCTAACTTCTCCTTGATAAAATGTCTGTCCACTTCCACGTGTTTAGTCCTATCATGATGAACCGGATTGTGTGCTATGCTGATGGTGGCTTTATTGTCACAGTAAAGCTGTGCTGGAAACTCACTTTGGACCTTTAGCTCCTCTAGCAACCTTTTTATCCAGATAATCTCACATATCCCGTGTGCCATAGCTCTATACTCGGCCTCTGCGCTGCTTCTTGCAACAACGGCTTGTTTCTTGCTGCCCCAGGTCACTAAGTTCCCCCACAGCAAGGTGCAATAACCGGATGTGGACTTCCTCTCTCCCAGTCAGCGTCGGTAAAGACGTCAAGCTTCCTCTTGTCGTGCTTTCCGAAGAACAGTCCTTTCCCCGGTGTTCTCTTTAAGTACCTGAGTATTCTATACCCGGCCTCAAGATGCCCTCTACATAGTGAGTGCATGTATTGGCTGACTAAACTAACAGCGAACGCGATGTCTGGCCTTGTATGTGAGAGGTAGATTACTTTACCAACCAAACGTTGGTATCTTCCTTTGTCCACAGGATCTCCTCCACCCAGTTTTGTTTTATTTCCTGAATCCACTAGTGTCTCTGCCGGTTTGCAGCCAAGCATACCTGTCTCCTTTAATAAATCTAGTACATACTTCCTTTGCGACACAGAAATTCCATTTTGGCTCCTAGCAATCTCCATTCCCAAAAAATATTTGAGTGGTCCAAGATCTTTAACCTCGAATTCCTTTACCATCATCCTCTTTAGTTCCTCAATTTCTCCGGAATTGTCACCTGTAAGAATTATGTCATCTACATACACTATCAAAACCGTGATCTTCCCATCTAGTGTATGTTTGACAAACAGAGTGTGATCCGTTTGCCCTTGTGTATATCCATGGCCCTTAACTACCCTTGAAAAACGATCAAACCATGCTCGTGGTGATTGTTTTAGGCCGTATAATGACTTCTTTAATCTGCAAACTGCTAGGTTTTTTTGGTGATGATCAAATCCCGGTGGTAAATCCATGTACACCTCTTCTTCTAGTTCGCCATTTAAAAAAGCGTTTTTCACATCGAGTTGATACAGTGGCCAGTCTAAATTTGCTGCGAGAGATAGCAACACTCGGATTGAGTTGAGCTTGGCAACTGGAGCAAAAGTCTGTGTGTAGTCTATACCATAAGTCTGTGTAAATCCTTTTGCTACCAAGCGTGCTTTATACCTTTCTACCTCACCATCTGGTTTGTATTTTACCGTGAACACCCATTTGCATCCAACGGTGCTTTTTCCTTGAGGGAGTTCAACCAAGTTCCAAGTACCGTTCTTCTCAAGTGCTTGCATTTCTTCCATAACTGCCTTTTTCCAGGCCGGATCAGCAAGAGCATCTTCTATAGACCTGGGAATATCAATACTAGACATTTTGGTGGTAAAGGCACGGAATGAGAGAGATAAATTGTTATATGACACAAATTTGGCGATGGGATATAATGTGCATGACCTAACACCTTTTCTATGAGCAATTGGAACATCTAGACTGTCAAAAACAGAATTTCATTTGGAGAATTTTCTGAATTACCTGGAGGACTCGGAGATGAAGGAGTCTCTATCACCGGTTCAGTTTCTTGGTAGTGGATAGGATTCATGTTTTCCATATTTCCTTGATTTAGTTTTTTTCCGAGAATAGACCAAGAGCTCTTGTTGGGTGTGCCTGACCGAGTCTCTCCCTGTTCCTAAGACCGGTCTTTCCTGTTGTAACACTGGTAGGGAACACAGTTTTTCAGATGGTACAGTTTCTTCTATTGGTAAGGCAATTGTTTCCCAGAACTGAGCTTCTATTTCCCCATTCTCCCCCTGAAGCGAAGAGGGTGAGAAATATGATTTGTCTTCAAAGAAAGTGACATCCCTTGACACATAGAATTTTCTGGTTATAGGAGAATAGCATTGGTATCCTTTCTGGGTTGGAGAGTAGCCAAGAAACACTGTTTTTATGGCTCAGGGTTCTAGCTTACTCCGGTTCACGAAGTGGTTATGAACAAAGGCTGTACATCCAAAGGTTTTGAGTGGCATATTATTAAGGGTATGGAGGTGTGGATAGGCCTTGGTAAGAATTGAAATTGGAGATTGGAAATTTAGGGTATGACTGGGAACACGGTTAATGAGAAAGGTGGCAGTAAGGATGGCATCACCCCTTAGGTACTTAGGCACATTCATGGTAAACATGAGGGCACGAGCCACGTCTAGGAGGTGTCTCAATGCACGAACTTTGGTGAATGATGCCATTTGTGATTAAGTATTCCCCTAGGATGGACTGAAAATATTCTTTTCCATTATCAGTTCTTAATACACGAATTTTGGTTTGAAATCGGTTTTGAATCATGTTGTGGAAGTTTTTGAATATTTGACATGTTTCAGATTTTTCTTTCATCAAGTAAACCCAGCTAGCCCGTGTATGATCATCTATAAATGTGACAAACCATCTCTTTCCAGACATTGTGGTTACTCTAGAGGGTCCCCATACATCGCTGTGAATTAAACCAAATGGAATAGAAGGCATATATGGTCTAGGAGAGTATGGAACACGAGTGTGTTTTGCAAGTTGACAAACATCACATTGAAATGAATGCAAATTTTTATTTCTGAATAACGTTGGAAACAAATGCTTTAAATATGGAAAGCTAGGGTGGCCAAATCTATGATGCCACAACATTATTAACCTATCACTAGGAGTAGAATTAGACTCAATACTAGACACATGCGCTTGCCCTAACTCGGAATTCTCTTCTTCAAGGAAATAAAGTCCGTCATGAAGTCTAGCACTGCCAATCATCTTCCCCGATGATAGCTCCTGAAATTGACAAAAGGATGGAGAAAAATTAGCAACACAATTGTTATCCCTAGTGAGCTTGCTTATGGACAGAAGATTGCATTTTAAGGTAGGGACATGTAAAACCGAATTGAGGATTAATTGTTTTGACACCCTAATTGATCCTATTCCAGCTATGGTTGACAAAGATCCATCTGCAATTTTTATTTTGGAATTACCAAGACAAGGGGTATAAGAGCAAAAGAATTGAGATACACCTGTCATATGATCTGAGGCCCCTGAATCGATGATCCAAGGTTTCTTAATTTTTATGGAAGCACTAAGGGCTGAAAGGAAGTTACCAGATTGGGCTAGTGAACCGGACCCGACATTAGGGCTGGATTGAGGTGTTTGAAGACTCGATTGGTTGAGGAGACGATAGAGATGCTCAAGCTGTTCCTTGCTGAATTGGATTTTGTTGCTTGCAGTCTTAACTTCTGTTGAAGCACTAGTTGTTCCATCACCACAGGTTGCAGCTTGGAATCCTCTTCCTTCATTCGATCTTCTTGGTGTCCAGTTGGCTGGTTTGCCATGAATTTTCTAGCAAGTGTCTCTTGTGTGTCCCGACTGATTGCAATGATCACACCACGGCCTCTCTCTTCATGCGTTTCTGAACTCACCGTTTGTTCTATTTTGCTGTGAAGGACCCTTTGCAGCAAGTGCAGAACTTTCAGGGGTTTGATTCAGCAAACCTGGCTGATTTGATTGGCTATCAGTCATCATAACCTTTCGCCTACTTTCTTCTCTACGAACGTCTAAAAAAGCCTTTTCAGCGGAAGGAAAGGGTTCTCTGCTTAAAACTCGGCCTGGGTTCTCTGCTTAAAACTCGGCCTCTCACCTCATCGAGTTCTCTGTTGAGGCCTGCCGGGAAGTCGAATACACGCTCCTTGTCAATGAGGCGTCCTTGCTTCACGCTGCACTCTGGACACCCTAAATCTGCCACAAGGAATAAATCCAGTTCTTGCGAAATATTCTGCAATTCTGTGAAATATTGTGTGACGGTTTGAGTTCCTTGCTTCATCTCTTTCATTCTCGAGCGGAGTCTGAATACTTGTGATGCGTTGCCCAAGTCAGAATAGGTCCTCTGTACAGCATCCCAGACTGCTTTAGCAGTCGGGAGGAATAGATATGTGCGGCTTATCTTGGGCTCCATAGAGTTGATCAACCATGCTAGAACGATGGAGTTCTCTGCAAGCCATGTTTGATAGGCTGGTTCGGTTTGTGCTGGAGGCTTAGTTTCTCCAGTGATATAACCTAATTTTCCTCTGCCACAGATAACAATTTTAACGGATTGGGACCATTGAAGGTAATTTTTGCCATTGAGTTTATGTGCCGTAATTTGGAGAGAAGTATTGTCTCCTTGAAACGACGGGATAGAGGCTTGTTCCGCCTGTGTTTGGCTAGAAGGATCGGTGGTGGTCGAAGTGGAGTCATCTGCTCCCCCTCGTGAAGATCTCGCCATGGCTGTTTTTACCATAGACGAGTCTCAGAGTTTTGGCTCTGATACCATAAAGTCGGATTGAATGAAAAACACAGATGTATTATTGAATTGAGATAAAACGTACATAAATAGGCTTGAGAAGCCTTTGACTTAAAGCTAACCCTAAAACTAATCTCTTATCTAGTGGCTATAACATAGCTTATCTAAAACTTAAAAAACTAACTTCCTAAGCTAATAATCCGAAATTACCTAACTACCCCACCAGAATAATAAATAAAATCAGGGCTAATTACTAATCCTAGATTCTCGGCGCCAACATAAGTTAACTTTTATGTATTTCTACACCTTAGGTCGCCAAATAATTTAATATGTCCGACGAAGTAATGCTACTTTTATACTTTGCAGGGCTCTTTGCCAGTTTATTCAACCAAGGTTGCCGTGAGTGTTGTTGATAATGTACTGCTGATTCATCAAGTTGAGGCGAAGGTTGTTATATTGTATGACATTTTTGTAGATTCTCGAGCGCCCATATCTGCTCCACTACCTCTGTTATTGAGGGGTTTTCCCAGATCCAATAGTTCTGCCCTGCGATTACATAGGGAAGACAGTGAAAGTTCAGAGGCCAGTGTTATAAATGGTCGTGAAGTAGTTATCTATGGAGATGACTGGACTTTTCTTGTTCCTGATCTCATTTGTGATGTTGCAAATCAGTGTCTGTGGAAGATTCATCTCGACTTGGAGGCAAGTTCTGTTAATTTGTTTTGCATAATTTATTATTCTTGCACCTAATACCTCCTTTATCTTTCAGGCAATTTCTGCCAGTAGCTCAGATTTGCCATCTGTATTGGAATTCCTGCAGAGACGGAAATTGGATGCCAGTAAGGTAAGTATTTTATCTGTTCTCTGTATGCTGTATGCCCATTATTCACATGGTTGTTTAGGGTCCATTCATTGACCATTTAAAATTCCCCGATTTGTTTCTTAGCTTTATTAGCTCAATTAATTACAAAGCCAGCTGCTAACTAAAATATAGTCACTAAGAGTATGTTAAATGATATCCTAGTGTTTCTCAAAAAAAAAAAAAAAAAAAAAAAAAAAAAAAAAAAAAGATATCCTAATGGCTTTCGAGTTTTGAACTTATAACCAATAGTGACTATAGTAGGGACAAATTTCCTCGTGTTGTTTCCTTAGCGTTTCTTTTGTTTTCAGCTGTTAGTGACTAGTTGATTCTGTTACGCTTCTACTTGCAGGCTAAACAGTTGTGCTTGTCAATAGCACGCACAGCCATTTTAGAACACAGACCTGTCTCTATGGTTTCCAGAGCAATAGATGTTTTGGTTACCTCCTACTCCAACTCAATTAAGACAGGGAGCTCTATCAAGGCACCAAAACCTGAGAAGACATCATCTTCAGGTGTGCCAAATGTCACTACTGCTGGACCCAGTGTCGATGATTCTGTCAGTAGAGAAGATGCACTTGGAAAGTCCATAAAACATGAATCTGCATCTGGATTGGACTATGATTTGCGTAATAGATCTTTAGATTCCTCAAATTCAGACTCTGGGGATGGTTCGGGCTCTGAACCAATAAGAACCAGTTCCAATGGCCATAATGTTGATGGTAAAGTGGATATGAAAAGGCTGATGGGTGGTGAAACGTCCGGTGCTGCGTCGTCTTTGCAATCTCAGAATCCTGGACTTGGTAATAACCCTTTGAATGCTAATGCTTCCGAGCAACAAGACTCTCAACTTACTTCACCAGCAATTTCACCTGACGAGATATACAATTATATCTTTGCTCCTGTCGAGGAAGAGATGGTTGGCGATCCTTCTTACTTGGTTGCAATCATTATTGAGTTTCTCCGCAGGTATATCATATTTATGGAACCAATAGTGAGCCATGGCTTTGAAAATAAACGCTACTTTCCGTAGATAAAACTGTAGAAACCGGTAGGTTTTAGAATACCTAACCGTCAGTCTCACTTGTATTTCATAGGAGGTAACAAGCCTCTTTTATATACAATTAGGTTACAATTAGTTAGAGAAAGAATAGGAAACTAACTCCTAATTTACAGCTAGCTACAAATCAGCAACTAATCTACCATACATAGATTATATATATTTCCGAAAATAGCATTTCCTAAACAGTAGGGAATAAACACGCTTTTCAACACTCCCCCTCAAGTTGGAGCATGAATGTCAATCATCTCCAACTTGGATAAATGTTCCTCGAACCTGACCCGTGGTAGACCTTTTGTTAGAAAATCAGCAAGTTGTCCGTTGGATGTGATGTAAGGTATGCACACAACCCCTTCTTCGACCTTCTCTTTGATAAAATGTCTATCCACTTTCACATGCTTAGTACGGTCATGATGGATTGGATTGTGAGCAATACTGATTGCTGATTTGTTGTCACAATACAACAACATGGGATTCTCTCTTTGAAGTGATAGCTCATTCATGATTCTTTTTAACCATAGAAGTTCACATATCCCTTGTGCAAGAGCTCGAAGTTCAGCTTCAGCACTACTCCTTGCAACCACTGGTTGGTTTTTGCTTCTCCAAGTCACCAGATTACCCCATATAAATGTGCAGTACCCAGTGGTAGACCTTCTATCACTGGCTGATCCAGCCCAATCTGCGTCAGTGAATGCCTCGATCTTCCTTGAATCATTCTTTTTGAAAAATAACCCCTTTCCTGGAGTTCCTTTGAGATATCTCAAAATGTGATGAACTGCTCCAAGATGTTCTTCATATGGCTCGTGCATAAATTGGCTGACCACACTTACAGCATAGGCAATATCGGGCCGTGTATGAGATAGATAGATTAGACGCCCAACCAACCTCTGGTATCTCCTTTTATCGACAGGCACCTCTCCTTTCTTATATCCCAGCTTGTGGTTCTCTTC